>NC_041392.1:600279660-600287400 GCF_002162155.2 Triticum dicoccoides | reverse complement strand
ATCTTTAAATAGGCATAGGAGGAGCTAGGAGAGTCCAAATGAGGTGCGGTTTTCGGCCACGTGATCGTGATCGAACGCTCTAGATGATGGAGAAGGCTTAGGTGGGTTTTGGGCCAAGTTGAAGGGGTGTTGGGCTGCAACACACACGAGGCCTTTTCGGTCCCTCCATTAACCGTTGGAGTATCAAACGAAGTCCAAATGATTCGAAACTTGACAGACAGTCTACCAGTAGTAAACCAAGGCCGCTTGGCAAGTCTCGGTCCAATCCGGAAATGTTTAATCCCCACACACGAAAGAAAGGTAGAAATGACCACCGGAGGAGAACGAAGCGCCGGAATGCAAAACGGACAACAGGGAAAATGCTCGAATGCATGAGACGAACACGTATGCAAATGCAATGCACATGATGACATGATATGAGATGCATGACAACGACAACAACACATGGAGACAAAAACCCGAACCCGAGAAAATAAAATAACTTAACGCCGGAAACGGCAAGAGTTGGAGTACAAATTGGGAATGTTACATCCGGGGTGTTACAAAAACCCCATCTTGTTATCCTCGATGGCAACAATACAATACGTGCCTTGCTGCCCTTACTATCACCGGGAAAGGACACCGCAAGATTGAACCCAAAGCTAAGCACTTCTCCCATTGCAAGAAAGATCAATCTAGTAGGCCAAACCAAACTGATAATTCGAAGAGACTTGCAAAGATAACCAATCATACATAAAAGAATTCAGAGAAGATTCAAATATAATTCATAGATAGACTTGATCATAAACCCACAATTCATTGGTCTCAACAAACACACCGCAAAAAGAAGATTACATCAAATAGATGTCCACAAGAGAGGGGGAGAACATTGTATTGAGATCCAAAAAGAGACAAGAAGTCATCTAGCTACTGACTATGGACCCGTAGGTCTGAAGTAAACTACTCACACTTCATCAGAGAGGCTATGGTGTTGATGTAGAAGCCCTCCATGATCGATGCCCCCTCCGGCGGAGCTCCGGAACAGGCCCCAAGATGGGATCTCGTGGATACAGAAAGTTACGGCGGTGGAATTAGGGTTTTGGCTCTTGTTCTAATCGTTTGGGGTACGTGGATATATATAGGAGGAAGAAGTACATCAGTGGAGCAACAGGGGGCCCACGAGGGTGGAGAGCGCGCCTGGGGGGGGACAGGTGCGCCACCCTACCTTGTGGCCTCCTGTTAGTTGGCTTGACGTAGGGTCCAAGTCTCCTGAGTTATATTCAGTGAGAAAATCATGTTACCGAAGGTTTCATTCCGTTTGATATTCCTTTTCTTCGAAACCCTAAAACAGGCAAAAACAGCAATTCTGGGCTGGGCCTCCGATTAATAGGTTAGTCCCAAAAATAATATAAAAGTGGATAATAAAGCCCAATAATGTCCAAAACAGTAGATAATATAGCATGGAGAAATCAAAAATTATAGCTACGTTGGCGACGTATCAGGCATCCACTTGAGGGTCTTCCCCGACTCTGCGTCATTTCCTTCCTAGGCCTCGCCTTCATCCACCGCCTGGGTGCTCTCGGCACGGCGTGGTTAATGTGGTCAAGGAACAACTTCCATCGGAAGAGTGCTGTACGTGGAGAGGTTGATAACTGGGTCCACTACCGCAGCAAGGAAGTGCCTCCTTATTACGCGGAAGATAATGATTTCTCCACCTGACAGCAGGGACCTACTGGACGGGCCACCGTATTTCACGATAAAAAATGTTTCCCCCCTGACTGCTAGGACCCACCAGCTACATCTTCACAGGCAAGGAAGTGTGCCTCCTTATCCTCCCTAACAGTCGGGACCCACCTGGACGAAGCGTACATAGCATCATCATTCTAGTCGCGAACGTGTACATACATACTGGTCGATTGGTCTATCTATAGGCTACAACGATGAACCGTGGCCGAGTAAGGAAGGGCATGTGTCGTATTAGAGGCGCGCACGTAGCATGTACACGTACGTATAGCCAGGGTGCAAGAAAGTAAATACGGCCACGTACGTACATACAGGCGGGGTCTCGAATGCCTACTCACACATATGTACGGCCAGGGCTCGTGTACATGGAGAGGCAGCAACGGCGTCCTGTTCATTGGTAGCCAACCGGCTGGGTCGGAACAAAGAAACTGCATCCTCGTGTTCATCGGGAGGCAATGGAACGTGTGCTTTTCATCGGGAGCCAACCGGCTTGGATGGAATAGCCGATGGAAACGAGGCCTGGCGTATCGCATAACGGAGGAAACGGCCTTCTGTTCGATCGACCACAGTTGAAATGGGATCTTGTTCATTGGGAGGGGTCTGGCGTACCGCAAAACGGAGGAAATGGACTTGTGTTTGAGTGCCTACGGTCGAAACGGGGTCCTGTTGATTGGGAGGTGTGTGGCGTACCGCAACAGAAGAAATGTACTTGTGTTGGAGCGCTATGATCGAAACCGGGGTCCTATTCATCGGGAGGGATGTGTCGTACTGCAAAACGGGACTCCACGGGCTATTGTTCATCTCCAGTGTTGAACTCCTCCAGCCTCCATGTCCTACTGTTCGTCCACCGTCGACCTCCTCCAGCCTCCACCTGTGACTGTTCATCCACGTGCTACTGTTCGTCCAGCATTCCACTGGCTACTGTTCAACCAGCCCTCCACGGGGTCATGTTCATCCATCCCTCCACGGGGTCCTATTCCTCCACCCCAACTAGCTCGATCGGGGTCCATTTCATCCAGCGGCAACGACCTCTACTACCATGGGGTCCTGTTCGTCCACCCCCCCCCCCAACAACGCTCGTTGTTCATAAAGAGGCAGCAGGTTCGATTAGCTTCAGTCAGGAGCAGTAGTAAAGGAATCGCTCGATCGGGTTCAGTTAACAGCCAGGGATCGATCGCCCGGGTTCAGAAACGCCTAGCCTGAAGTGCAATTGCTCGGTTTCAGTAGGCGAACGCCTCGCTCGGGTTCAGTTAGAGTGCAACGCGTTGCACTGCCCTAGCGTGTACGAGAGAAACATGCAAACCTCCTTAGATCGCTCATCCCGGACAACCGACCATAAAAGAGAACTCCCCGATATTTTCCTCACCCTCGCTTCTACCATGGTTTTTTCCGTCATGGACGGCCGAAAGAATGTCATGCAACTGTGTCTCCGGCCCGCCCAGGACGAAAAGCCCATTTTCTGTCATGATTTTTTTTCATAGAAGTAGGAGCCCACCACATCTATTGTGATACTGGGTTTTGTCACAATTATCATCATAAAAGTGTCATAAGCATGACAGAAAAAAAATTCGTTCGGCCCAAAATGACACGGATGTGTCTTTTTTTGTAGTGCATGCTCATGCATGGTAGTTGCATCACATGATTTTAATATGGCTCAGCTTATTTCATTCAAGTTTACCCATATAATAATGAACTTGAACAATTGTTGGCTAAGTCATGGTGCCACCTAATAGTGTTGACTAGTGCAACCACATTTGCCATTTATGGGAAGGCCCTAACGCGTTCTATTGTCATGCCTCTCGCCGGTGCCTCCAACTAGGGAACGTTATGGGCGTGCGCTACCCTGATCAGGTAGGTGGACATAAACCTTGTGTGCCCGTTGTTGATGTAAGGATCATTGTCCCCGTTTTGGACCGTTTTTGCTTTGCCACGATGGTGGCCATGTTGGAGATATGCCCTGGAGGCAATCATGTATTATTATATTTCCTATGTGTTTATGAATAAATATAGTCCTTGGACATTATCAATGATGTGTATCAGCAAGTATGTGACTTGTTTGTGGGACTATGCATTGTATGATGACTGTCCTAAAAGGTCCCTAGTCGAAAAGGCTGTGTGGACGCACAGTCAACTAGACTAGCATATGGCACGGTTGATCGCTTGGTCTCACTAGCCATGGAGCATTGGATGCTAACCGGATAATATGGACTTGGAAGGATCTGGTCGGATTCGACGTAGTCGGATCCAAGCTGAGATAAGGTCCGAGTCGGACAGACCCAACTATGAGACGCATCGATATGTCATCTATGAGTCTCTAGTACAACATATGTTCTATGTACTAAGACCTTAGCTGACGCATGTACTCGGGATGCTGACAGGCTTTCTTTGGGCCTATCAAACGCTACTCCGTAACTGGGTAGTTATAAAGGTAGGTTTCGGGTTTGTCCAGAACTATGCTGCGAGACGTGGTCGAGCAAGATGGGATTTGCCCCTCCAATCAGGAGATATATACTCTGGTCCCCTTGTGTGATTTGACCAGGATAAGCATGGCCATGCGACAAGGATTATGAGATAATCCGGTTTGTGGTCGGCATCACTAGAACGAGAAAGAGGTCGGGCTAGCACAAGGATGACAGACTCGCCTTGAGCCCGACAACATATATCATGTGGCAAAAGGAATGGAAGTACGATGTACAGGTTTGCCTAACCAGCTTCATAGTCTGTTTGGTTTTCGGCATGCCTTGCTAGAGGCCGCTACCAATTGTGCAGCTCGGAGGTGATCTAACTGCGACCAAGCTCGGAGGTGATCTATCATGGAAGCGGCTTAGTCAACGGATCCGCAACATTTGCATCCGTGTTAATTTTGCATAACTCTACATCACCACTCTTTACAATCTTTCATATCAGGTGATATTTCCGATCTATGTGTCTGACCTTGTGGTGATTCCTCGTCTCCTTGGCTTGTGCGATGGCACCAGAATTATCACAATAAAGGTCCAACGGTTTTACCGAGGCTGGGAAAATACCAAGATCATCCAGAAAGTTCCGGATCCAAACACCTTCCTATGCAGCTTCACAAGCCGCAATGTATTCGGCTTCTGTAGTAGAATCAGCCACCGTATCTTGCTTGGAACTCATCCAGCTTACTGCTCCTCCGTTTATGAGGTACATGAATCCGGACTGTGATCGACAATCATCTCTGTCGGTTTGGAAACTAGCATCGGCGTAACCCCTTACGGCGAGCTCTTCCTCACCTCCATAAACTAGGAACATCTCTTTAGTCCTTTTCAGGTACTTCAAAATAGTCTTTACCGCTGCCCAATGACTCTAACCTGGGTTGGCCTGGTATCTACTTGTTAGGCTTATTGCAAAAGCCACATCAGGCAATGTACATATCATGGCATACATGATGGATCCAATTTCTGAGGCATACGGAATCCGGCTGATCCTGCTTCGCTCATCAGATGTCGAAGGACTCTGCGTCTCGCTTAGCCTTATACAATGTGAGACAGGCGAGGACCCTTTCTTGGCCTCACTCTTGTTAAACCGCTTCAACACTTTATCTATGTACGTGCTTTGGCTCAAGCTGAGCAGCCTCCTCAATCTATCTCTATGTATCTTGATACCTAAAATGTAAACTGCCTCACCAAGGTCCTTCATTGAAAACTTGCTATTCAATGATTCCTTGACCGAGTTCAGCATCGAACCATCATGTCCGATCAGTAGCATGTCATCCACATACAATATCAAAAACACTATTGAGCTCCCACTTAACTTCTTGTATAAACAAGAGTCCTCTTTGCTTTTGATGAAGCCAAAATCTATGACGACCTCATCAAAACGAATGTTCTAGCTCCGAGATGCTTGCCTCAACCCATAAATGGATCTCTTAAGCTTGCTTACCATACTAGTGCTAGTCGGATCGACAAAACCCTTGGACTGTATCATATACACGTCTAGGCAGTTGATCTCGTTTGATTCATCAACGAGTTTCTGGTAGGCATTCTTCGTTGTGGTACTAGCATTATCGGCAGGTTCCTCTGGAAGCGGATCCTCTAGAACATCTTCCCTTTTATCATGCTTGAGAACAATTCTCAAATTTCTATACCAGGTAGTAAAGTTTATTCCATTCAGTTTATCCTTTTCCAGAATTGATTTCAATGCAAAGTTGGGTTGAGCAGGTGGTGACATTGATATACAACAGAAAAAATATGCAATCACTAAGCAATGTGTTTATGTAGAGTAATTCTAGCCTTAAACTCCCACTAAACTCAACATCCCTCCACAAACTCTCAGTGATTTAGGATCCGACTAGCACATGCGACTAGTGAGCTTTAGCATCACTTCTAGACAACATGCCTATCCGGTAAGCAACTTCTTGCTAATCGTATCTCTATACGACTCCTGTCAGTGGGGTAGGTATCTCATACCCCAGCTCCCAACTTCTTTTGCCACAAGACCCAAAATCATTTTGATAGCCTTGTCAAGTTAACCTAATGCAAAACATGTCCGTGTCCGACACGAACCCTTCAGTTCACGAACACCCAGCAGCACCCCAATTTTATGAGCCCACTACTAGACTTACTTGACGTGCGAAGGTGCAACATTGGGAATTGTAATTTACTTGATATTCATGAGGGATCTTTATACCATTCTAACATGCATAGAAAACAAGAAGCATAAAAATCACAAATAAAACATATATTGTGAAATAGTATGGCTCCTTCATGGATGTCCCTCTATGTTGGCTCCGACTCCGATGACCATCTAGGAACTCCATGTTGTTTTTCACACCGGGACACCAAGCCACCAACATGATCTCTATTATCAGACAACTACAACTAGTAATGAATTTTACACAGAGTCACAAGTCGACACGCAGGTCGTTATACAATATAATGACAACACTTTGGCTCCTACCGGCTGACAAACATGACAGGCATGCCATTTATATTTTACACACGTGCATCACCATACTATTCACATCAAACCTGCAAAACAAAGTTACGCATAGAATCACATTCTACCATTTTGAGTGATCATGCACGGAATACAAGGCGCTACGCACATGGCGGTCCCTCGCGGGTGCGGGCAACGCCCGACGTTTTCGTAATCACATATCACATCTGAACTCCGATCACGCCGAATTTTCAGATCTGACCGATCTTATCGATCTTCGTGAGCCCGATTCGGATTTACGTTTCACTGTTAACCCCGATGACGGATACCAAACGGTAAGGGTAGGTTGTGTCACGACCTCATCGATTCCAATCATCAGAAAACATAGCCACATCGATCCCCATGTGCAGTCGATCTCATCAACCATGCACACAGCCGATCTTATCAACGACTACAGATCTCATCTATCGCCTCCACATATCTAATATGCACACGATATGAATCCAAATCCTATGGCAGAGGCTCTGATACCATGAGCCTGCGATGGACGCCTATATAAAGTGGAGGTGCCGCACACTCACACGGTTGATTGCTTTGGCGTTGTCACTAGGGTTTGCATGTGTTGCGAATAGACACCTCCAATCGCCGCTGGTTGTGTGATCGGACCTAGCAGTCCGCCGCACTACGTTCCTCCTGCATGCGCGGATACCGTTGGAGGCGGTGCACTTGCGCCGCTCTGGCAAACCTGTACGTGGGAACCGACTACCGGTTGTACGAGGGAGATCGGACGAGGAGGAGATGATTCACGCGGACGCGCTGCCCCAACTCTTCTTCCGCTGCATGGCACTGTGTGTCTAGTGGTAACGAACTATGATCCATCTCCCGTAGCATGTTCTTGGTTGTTCTACGCGTAGGAAAATTTTAATTTGCAGTCGACGCACCCTACCATAGAACCCAACAGGTCGTTGGGTGTCTTTGGTAGACACGGGGCCACCCAGGACTTAGCCCAAAGGGGAGTTGGTCGGAATGGCGGGGAGAGTGTGTTGGAAACCGATAGCTTCCTAAGGTGGTTAGGAGAGGAAGATTGACTGATACAGGAACTATATATGTAGCGTGTGT
>NC_041392.1:600026769-600279537 GCF_002162155.2 Triticum dicoccoides | reverse complement strand
AACATTTGAATGTAGATAGTACGAGACTTAATATTGATGTTTCAATTCGGTGTACATTGTAAGATTTGAACTGAGGACCATGCATATGGGTAATTATTTCGAATTCATGCCATACTAGGTTTCCAAAAGTTGACATTGACTCGATTTTTTGTGCTATTTTGTAGGTCATATGTTTGGATCCATCGAAAAGTTTTCTCACTACCATGGTGTTCATCATATACATATGAATTTTTATTAAAAAAGTAGCGTGGATATAGTGAAATGCGAAATCCACGCTACACACACTCTAATTCAAATAACTAATTATGTGACACACACTCTAATCCATGTTAGCGTGAATACCATGGATATTGTTTCGATTTTTTCCAAATAACTCCTGATTAATTAATTTATAGTATCTCGTTTCGAATGACTAATTATTGCAAGGAAAACATGGGCATGGTAATACACACAGATTCGTTTGCAAATGAAAGAAGATTCGTTTGCATTCTCAAATGTAGGCGCACCAGGCAGACCAGGGTCGTGTCGTGGTGGTTGCGTGTGTCGGACGGATGCTTAGCACCTAGCCACCCACCCCCCTCCCTCGCTCCCCCCTGAAAGGACGACGACAAAATAAGTTCGCGCTTCCACGTTTCGGATTGAAATATCGATCTGGCGGCCCCAATTCCAGCCCTGCAAAATCTCCCTTCTCCACCATCCCCTTTCGCGCACAGATTGCTCAAATCCCTAATTTGCCTCCAACCCAAGCAAAGTTCGAATCGCCCCTCGTGTCATCTCTTTCCCCACCTCTGTGCCGGACGACGACGACGAAGATGACGGTCGCGCTTCACCACCGCACCGGAGCTACCTCATCTATGCCCTCATCCACCGCACCGGGTGGTCCACCGACAACGTCGGCCGCCGCAACCGACGTGCCTCACAGACACCGACTTCCACCGCATCAGGTGTGCTTCACCGACACCATCTCCCAGCTCATCGGGGCTACTTCACCGAGCACATCGTCGCGCCTCCGCCCCCCGAGGCCGCTGGTGCTTCACCAACGGTCTCGTCCACCGCATCATAGCACTCCGCTGTCAGTCAAGATCTGCATCCGTGCGCGGCCAGCCAACGCCAGCGCATCACCCTGAACGGCTCTGAAGTGGCCCACACTCTAGCTAGGCGAGCATGCCCAAACGCCGGCCCGAACTAGGTATCCAGACATCACTCCTTTGTGCACTGTTCCGACGATGGTTGGATATTCTTTCACTGCTCTCTTAGCTTACACTCTTATCCAACTCTGACCTTAACTCTTATTTCTTCTAGAGATACCATCTGAAACAAGAAAATCCATTTTGTAGTGAAGCATGACGGTGCTACAGGATCTGGTACACATCCTGCACACCCGTATAACCTTGTAAGTATCTGTCCTCCTGTACAACAGCAAGGTCGATTCCTCTTATTTGATCAGCCATTCGCTGTGTCAAAAATGAAGAGGGGGAAGCAAGGAGCACAAGGCCTGCACATCCAAGCAAGTGGTAACATGGACTTGTACATGGAACATCCCAAGTGCAAGCAGAGCTACAGTGAGCCTGTACAATGAGCTAGCGTAAGTCCCTGCATTTCATTTAATTCGTACTTGGATTCGTTTATGATTTGTGTGCAGTGGCGGATCCACGAATTCAAGTTACCAGGGGTGAACATTTAACTTAAAAAATACGAAGGCACTTGCACTCGGGAAATCAACATAACTTCAGAAATGTGAAGCTACATGCATTTGAAAACCAGCTAATGATCCAAAGTAGTTCAGATTATAAACACTAAATGATGCAAGCACAAAAAAACACAAAATGCAACATGGTGTACAAGGACTACATACATGGTCTGTACCTTCTTGAATTACTCGTTCTCTGGCTGAAAATATCGAAGTGTAATTGCACATATAACGAGTGCGCAAACTGCATATCAATATATCTATCCTGCACAAGTATGCCAATAGTTTCAAACAACCGATTAGAAAAGTATTTATGCTACGTTGTCATGATACGAGGACTTTCTGGTAGATGGCCTCAACGTTTCCTCAAGCCATGAAAATGCACTATGATTTGCTTGTCATCAATGCCTGCAAATCTCTATGTCTCTCTCAACATAGCACATCATCATTAGACACTAAATCCTTAAATGGGAGCTTGCAAAATGCTTGCATTAGATGCCTCATTAGACACTATATGTTCATCACCAGGATCATGTAAAATGTTTGCATCAAATCCTTCATTAGCAGTCTGTTCATTAGACACTTCTGGCTCAAGAACAACATGAGCTTGGATGTTCGCACCGGAAACTTCATTAGATTCATCAGATTCTTTCAGTTTAGTATTAATTGGGAGAGTTATATAATAAGTATAAATTGGTTTCATTTTCTCATAGATTCCCTACATACAAGCAGTTTTACAACACCGTCAGGTTTAACAATTGGCCAGAAATTGAAGAGTTGAATTAGATATAATCAGGGATGTGATGTACCTACTCGTTGCGCATGCTACTCTTGCAAGCTGCGACTGTCCGTTTGCGCGGCTGCCTCCCACGCATGCTACACCCAGGATTGGATCTTCATCTTCTTGTCCTTCCGTTCGCTTGAAGCCCGGTGACCGCCCTCCAACGAGGGCGCGAGGAAGTGCTGTGTCGGTCTGTCCAGCGGCGGCTAGGTTAGGAGCGAACCAGACTGGAGGTTGGGGGGATGAATTGGGATTTTTCCTGCTGTCGATCGATATGGGAGGCGCTCATTTGGGCCACGAGCCTGCTATAGGGCCTGCCTTGCACTTATGTTATTGGCCTATCCAAATTGAAACATTTTTCTTCATTTTTTACATTGCTTGCTCGTGCGTTGGGACGAACAAAACTAGCCTGGGCCAACCTGGATGATTCAAACTAGGTGCACACTTTCGAGCCACCCTAGGCGGCCGCCCATACCAGCCCCTATGGTGGCGTCTCCCCTTTTTGCGTGTATGATAGGGGTAGTGAAAAATATTACAGTGGCGCTTTTGATTTACCCACATAATGGTTGAATTGCTTGTTTCTATGAACTTAGTTCGCCAATAATGTGAAGGATGCCAGTCTTTTCATCCTATTGTAGATTGCTTAGATCTCGATATGCCAAAAGTAATCGCATGAAATATACAGTAAAAGCCAGTGTGATGTGTGTGGCTACAACTAGTCTGACTACACGTCCTCATATAACGTATGAAGGATGCACCATCTTACCAGATTAACCATTCGACTTACCGATGTAGTCTGGGAAGAAAGAAGTATTGGGACTGCGTATCCAAGCAATTGATGCCATGGACTCCTTCATACAACCTTGTAAGCGAAAAAGAAGTTGAAGTGTGCATGTACAAAGAACTAGCGTAACTTCAGTTACCTGGTCCTCAGAATTTTAGTTAGCCACTTATTGCAAAATTGTTCAATTACGTTACTTGGCATAATTTAGTTTTCTACTGATTACATAATGCCACAGCCTGTTAATCCTATTATAGACTGCGCTATCTATGTGTTTGATACTTACTGTTAAGAATTACCTGTTTGCCTGAACTTAAATAGCTACTTGTTTGTTTAACTACTTTGCTGCTGCAACAACGGGTTACAATGATGTTAATAACTACTTTTCAGCATCGAATTGAAACTCTTTAATTCCTTGTTTGTTTAGCTGGTTTGTGGTTATAACTCCCAGTTGAGATGTTTTGCTAACTTCAGCTTTTCTGTATCCAATCGGAACTCTAATGGCAAAACGGGTTAGCCCAAGATCAAAGAGTGAGGTCCCCATGGACGTTGTATCATCCCAGAGCAGTGGCACTGGCCAGTCGTGCATTATGAATTTCCAACTCCTGATCCTCTAGAGGCTAAACTAGTGGTAGAAAGAGAATATGCTTCTGCACTTAGATATGAAGTTGACATGTTGAGGAAGCAAACAACACAATCAGTAGCAGTACTCAAGACAACCATTAAATATTTGGTGGATTTTAAAATGAAGCAAGTTGAGACTGTCCATGTTGTTAAGGTCCTGAAGGAAAAAAGGAAATTAATAGGTGAAATGTTCTTTCCATCGTTGAATAACCTTTGTGTTGTTTGTTCAGGTAATCAATCAAACCATTTGTTTTAGAGATCATGTATTAATTTTTTTTTGTTTTTTGTTTTTTGGTTTGTAATTTTATTTGAGCACAAGTCTGTATTAATTGATAAGACTCGGAGACATTTCATTTTGATTGCTGTGCCAGACCTACAAATATGCCAATCGGGCTGAATGTGCATTCAGCAATAATAGTAGTATAGATGGACCATAAGTGGCACGCATCGGAAAGGGCAAGATGTTGTAGTAGCTTGGCTAAAAAAAGGATGTTGTTGTAGCAAATAAAAGTACACCGGCCTGCCTTATGTACGTTAGTTCATATTACTGATCAATATACTCTATAAGTGTTTATATGTCTGTTAGTTTTGTACATTCTTGGTTGATTGACTCGGTAATCTTGATACGTCGCTTGTGTACATATCTAAATGGGAGTACACATTATGCTGCGTGTGACATTTGAGTTGGACATGAAGTGTTCCAAATATTCGAATTCACCTTAAACTGGATTCTAGCTTATGAATTTGAGTATCGGCATTTGTAAACCATATCCATATATGACAGTGGAATACGTCGTTGTCGTCCTTTTGAAGATATATAAAAACACATAGAGTGATTTATAAAGATTCGTATAGGAATACAAAATGGATTCGAATTTACTTGCCAGGGTAAACGTGGATGCTTATTGTCCCAAAATTTGAAGGAAGCGGCAAAATTTCCACTCCCACGTCGGCTGCCCGAAGCCAAATGTTTGGGAGATGGAAGTTACTGTCTACCATTACACGGACAATCCATCGGCCTGATTTCCACTGCTCTAAATAGGGGTAGGATAGTAACTTCAAGTAGACGACCGCCTTTGAGCCCATTCCGACACGGTGGGCGCCAAACATGGGCGGCAAAACACATTTGATTCAAGCTCGTCCGAAAACCTCTGTTTCTCCCTCTATTTCCCCATTCATACACAGTGGGCGGCAAAACAAACTCGACTCGGCTGAAATCGATGTAGGAAAATATTTTCAATAGGGGCAGGTTTCTAACTTCACTCAGACGTGACACAACCGCCCTACCTGTTAGACCCGTTCATACACCGTGGGCGCCAACCACCCTCTCCTTGCCTGAAATCGCTCTGGGCAAATATTGGCAAGATGTGAGATTATTGTCGTACCCCAACCAATGAGACGTCCAAATTTTAAATGGGGGCTAAGTTCGTAACTTTCCCATATTTCAGACAGGCGCGTCCCAAAAACATGGTTCCCCGTACCACTCCCTCCATTTTCTCGTTCATACACCGTACGCGCTAGAACATCATCCCCACACCAGCCTCCTCCTGCCACCCCATCCATCGCCGTTGTCCTCGACAACATCCATCGCCGCCGTCCTCCACCACATCCATTGCCACCGTCCTTGTAACGCCCCTGATACGACTTTCCGTATTTGTACTCTGACTCTTGCCTTTTCCAGAGATGCGATATGATTTTCCCTTCGTGGTTGGGTTTTGTCTTCGTTTTGCATTTTGTTCTTGTCATGCATTTCATATCATGTCATCATCTGCATCGCATTTGCATTCGTGTTCGTATCATGCATCCGAGCATTTTCCCTGTTGTCCATTTCGCAATCCGACACTCCTACTTGCACCGGCGCACCCCTCTTTTCTCTTTTCGTGAGCGGGTGTTAAACGTTCTCAGAATGGACCGAGATTTGCGAAGTGGCCTTGGTACACCACCGGTAGACCGCCTGTCAAATTTCGTGCCATTTGGAGTCCGTTTGATGCTCCAACGGTTAACCGGGTAACCGCAAAGGCCTCATGTGCGTTGCAGCCCAACAACCCATCTAAACCACTCCCATGTCCTCCGTCGTCGGATCACGATCGTGTGGGCGGAAACTACACTCCATTTGGACACTCCAAACTCCCTCTACCTATAAATATGTGTCCCTCCCCGAAAACTCGCGCAGATGAAACCCTAAAGTCTTCCTACTCGCACCGCCGGACACATCCGTCCGCGCCGGACATGCCGCCGGCCACGTCGCTCCGGCCAACCAGGAGCCGCCACATCACCCCGCCGCCGCTCCCCTCCACTCGCGTCGCGCCACGTCACCGCCGCCAGCACCCCACTTCGCTACGCCACCTGGGGCCCAGATCCGGCCCACCCCGAGCCGAACCGGGCCATGCTAGGTCCGCCCTCCGCCGCCGCTCGCCCGAGCCGGTTCCCACGCCCGTGCGCCGCCGCTACCGCCTGAGCAAGCTCCCGCTCACTGGCGACGCTCTCTGCCGCCTAGCTCCCCTCGCCCCGCGCCGCCGCCCTTGTCTGCCACCCGCCAAGCCGAAGCACGCCGCCGCCCTCGTCCTCTGCCCACCGCATAGTAGCGCACCGCTGCCGACTCACCGCCTTCGCTGTGGATCCGGTTGGGCCAGACCGGATCCGGCCGTCCCCGACCATCCCGACGCCTCCCCGCACCTCTCCAGCCATCTCCTTCATTGTCTCCGTCCCCAACTCCGACAGAACCCCAGTCATCCTCGAACTTCGCACGAACCATAGATCTTAGGTTGACCCCGATTTTCACCTAAGTCCATTTCTGCTATATTTTTAGCCTCTGTTCATCCTACCATAACATCTCATCCGTAGATCCGTTTTGCATACATGATATATCAAAATGTTCATCATGATGTGCTCTTCATTTCATTCCATTGTGCCATGCTTGTTTGAGTCCATCTTGATGCCCAAATCACTGATGCAACAGTGCTACAAAATGTTTGCTCCTGGTACTTAGCAGATTATGAGGATTTGTCATTTTTGTCACGTTTGTTGTGTGCATCATATGGTCATGAGCTCTACATGTATTTTGATCTATGCCATGCCATCTTTACAAGGGTGCTTGCCATGTATTTTTGTGATCTATGTGGTGACTAGCACAAGAATGCAAAGTAGCCTTGTTCTGCTAAGTCCTTGTTCTGCTGTTATTTTTATGCCATGTAAACATGATGCTACAGTGAGATCCATGCTTTGTTTGAGTATCTTCAGTAAGGATGATTTGGACATATGGTTGTTCTCTATCCATCCATGCCCCTGTTTGCAATTATGGAGTGCTTTAGGATGTCTTAATCTTGCTCTACTTTTGCTATAAAATGTTCATGACAGATTGTTTACATGTTAATCAATTTTGCCATGGTTGTTGTAGTTGATCCATGCATGCTATGAACTTGTTCTTGCCTTGGTTAGCTTCATAAACATGTTTTTTTGCTGATGCTATGCTTATCTTGTCATGCAATGCCTTGTGGTGAGTTAATCGAGCTCATAAAGATGCCTTCATAACTCTGCTTATGCCATGCTCATGTTTCTGCTAAGTCTAAATCAGTTAACGAAACATGCTATGTTTACATGGGTGCCATCATATCTTCGTGCCTTTTTGGCTCATGGTCAGTAAGGGATTTTTGTTCTATGCATTTAGTATTTTCATGCCATGCCTTTGTTTGCTATGATATGTTCCTGTAGCATGTTGTTTTCTTGCTCTAAACATTGCTTCCTGATGTTATTCCTGGCATGTTAGTATTTTCACTAAGTCTGTGAAGTTGATATCTTTGGCACTTTTGCCATGCTTGTTTGAACCTGTTCTAGTGTGTTTTAGCCGTAGCTCAGTGTTCATGTTTTGTCAAGCATCTTGAGTAGATCGCTTCCATATTCTTTGTTGATATGTTGGAGTGCAGTAGCTTAGTTTCTTGTTGCATTCTAGATGGCATCATGTTGTTAATCACAGAATTGTGCCATTCTCGTTTTGCTTGCCATTTGCAAACCCTGCATCTGATTCCGGTGATCTTTATATCGATTTTGACAGAAATCATCTCATCTTTCCAGTGGCATACTTGGTTTGCCAAGTTGAGGCCTGCTTTAAGCTTTCCCTTGCGAAGCATGCATATGCATTGCATATCACTTCTCGTATATCACGCCATGTGTTGCATCATGTTGTTTGTGCATTGCACCGTGATTGATTGATGGTCCTTTGCTTGTGTTCTTGCTTTGGGTAGAGCCGGGAGACGAGTACGTGATCGAGGAACCCGTTGAGTACGGCAACGAGGATCAAGCTTTCGTCAACTCTGAGAACTTTGTAGGCAAGATGACCATACCCACGAAATCACTTATATCTTTGCTTGCTTAGTTGTTCGCTCTTTTGCCATGCCGCGATACCTACCACTTGCTATATCATGCCTCCCATATTGCCATGTCAAGCCTCTAACCCACCTTTCCTAGCAAACCATTGTTTGGCTATGTTACCGCTTTGCTCAGCCCCTCTTATAGCATTGCTACTTGCAGGTGAGGTTGAAGTTTGTTCCGTGTTGGAACATGGATATTTTTGGGATATCATTACTATATCTTATTTACTTTAATGCATCTATATACTTGGTAAAGGGTGGAAGGCTCGTCCTTATGCCTGGTGTTTTGTTCCACTCTTGCCGCCCTGGTTTCCGTCATACCGGTGTTATGTTCCTTGATTTTGTGTCCCTTACGCGGCTGCGTGTTATGGGAACCCCTTGAGAGTTTGCTTTGAATGAAACTCCTCCAGCAAGGCCCAACCTGTGTTTTACATTTGCCTAACAAACTATCACCTTCCCTTGGGTTCTGCAGACTCAAGGGTCATCTTTATTTTAACCCCCCCTCCCCTCGGGCCAGTGCTGGTCTAAGTGTTGGTCCGAACTAGAGCCACTTGCGGCGCCACCTCGGGGAAACTTGAGGGTTGGTTTTAGCTGTACGCAGTGTTCATCTGGTGTTGCCCTGAGAACGAGATATGTGCAGCTCCTATCAGGATGTCGGCGCATCGGGCGGCTTTGCTGGTCTTGTTTTACCATTGTCGAAATGTCTTGTAACCGGGATTCCGAGACTGATCGGGTATTCTCGGGAGAAGGAATATCCTTCGTTGTCTGTGAGAGCTTGTGATGGGCTAAGTTGGGACACCCCTGCAAGGTTTTGAACTTTCGAAAGCCGTGACCGCGGTTATGGGCAGATGGGAATTTGTTAATGTCCGATTGTAGAGAACTTGACACTTAACTTAATTAAAATGAATCAACCGCGTGTGTAGCCGTGATGGTCTCTTTTTGGCGGAGTCCGGGAAGAGAACACGGTCTCGTGTTATGCTTGAGTGTAAGTAGTTTCAGGATCACTTCTTGATCACTTCTAGTTCACGACCGTTGCGTTGCTTCTCTTCTCGCTCTTATTTGCATAAGTTAGCCACCATATATGCTTAGTGCTTTGCTGCAGCTCCACCTCACTACCCCTTTCCTACCCATAAGCTTAAATAGTCTTGATCTCGCGGGTGTGAGATTGCTAAGTCCTAGTGACTCACAAATACTTCCAAAACAATTGCAGATGCCGATGATACCATTGCAGGTGATGCAACTGAGCTCAAGTGGGAGCTCGATGAAGATCGTGTCCGTTGTCTAGTTTCGTTTCCTGTTGATCAGTAGTGGAGCCCAGTTGGGGCCATCGGGGATCTAGCAATTGGGGTGGTCTTTCTTTATTTTGGTTCCGTAGTCGGACCTTGATTGTATTCTGGATGAATTATGATATATTTATGTATTGTGTGGAGTGGCAATTGTAAGCCAACTCTTTTTCCCTTTCTTATTCAGTACATGGGATGTGTAAAGATTACCCCTCTTGCGACATGCCTACCATGCAGTTATGTCTCTAAGTCGTGCTCCGACACGTGGGAGATATAGCCGCATCTTGGGTGTTACAAGTTGGTAATCAGAGCCTTCCCCGACATAGGAGCCCCCTGCTTGATTGAATCGCTGACATTGTTGAGTCTAGAAGAAAATGTTTTGAGTCTTATAGGATTATATATATCGGAGAGTAGGATTCTTTTTACTCCTCAGTCCATTCGTCGCTCTGGTGAGGCCTCCTGGCATAGAGTTTTGACTCTTATCTCCTCAAATTTCACTAAAAAAATTTAGGATCACGCGGGTATCTTGGAATCGTTCCGATGGATTTGTGACGAGAACATTGTTCTTGGTGCCACCTGACATTTAGGAGCTGTGGCAGTGTCCTGGGGAGTTGAGCTCCGAGGTGTTGTCGTCACAATTTAATCGTTGCAGTTCCGAAATACCCGAGTTCGCCGACATCAAAAAACTCTTTTATGCAGTTGTTGGTGAGATAACCTCGACACCACCCAGTACTGGGGCGGGAGTTCGGCAGTATTGCCATAACTCGTATTACGGATGCTTTTCAAAGGTTGAGGTAAACGATTTCTGAAGGTTTCTTGGTTATGTGTTGAAGGATGGATACAGATGGATGTAGGAATTGTTAGTTTGGGTGAGATATTATGCTTCCCCAGTATCCCCAAAACCTGATTTCATAACCAGAAAGTTTCAGGAGTTTATAAGTGGGAATTCAAGTAGCTCCTAGAATATCTTTCCAACAGACACATGATACGATATGGGGTCTATCATATGTTTGTTTCCGGCTTATTTTGCAAGCCAATCCTTTGTTTTGTTTTGAGTTGTGGTATTCAACTTGCTTCAATGTCAAGTGTTGATTCCATACCTTTCCTAAGTGGTGTTCTCACATTTCTATGTGAATACTAATCCTTCTTGATCATCGAGGTTGTCATGTCAATCCTTTTTAATCGGCGTGTCTTCTCTCCAAGTGGATCCGATCATATTCAGAATTCGCAAGATCACCTCTCAGTTTTCCCAACGTTGTTTGTTTCATCCGTCCCAAGTTGCCTTTGTTTTCCCACCCTTGTTTTCTTCAAGGACTAAGATTTCTTAATCAAGTATCCATCTTATTGATGTGAAGTCTCTTCATTCTTTCTTCAATGTTCTTACCCGGTGATTTCTCGTGGAGATGCTCACAAGCTTCAAGTTCATTATTCTCCATTCTCTTTTCTTCTCCGGTGGATTTAATTCAAGCTTTGTCGATCATATCCTTTCCTCGGTTAAAATGCTTTCTCATGTTGGTTCACCTCTTAATCTTGCACCTCTCGCTATTCTTTTGTTCCGGAGTCCTCAAGTTATCTCGAAGATTTGTGTTTCCACTCTGCTTTCGTTCAAGCTCTTTCGAAGATGTTATCTTATTCGAGCGATTTAATTCAATCGATGCGATCTCCCTTTCAAGTAATAGTTCAACGTTGTTTCTTTTTAGTGGGCCTAACCCACAGGGTTTTTTCCAGAATCTTACCTCACTCTTCTAATCTTCCCGGAGTTACTCTCAAATTATTATTTTTCCAAGTTTGACGTAAGAATGAATTATCATCAGTCATATGTCTTTGTCCAAGATCTTTCAAATTCTTTTCATCGTTGGTTCAACCATTCTAATTTTCATTCTGGAGTGCCTCAACAATTCATGGTGGTGTTTCTCATCGTCATTCTCAACATTTGAAGACCGAAGAAGAGTTTTTCCTCCAAATCTTATCAGTTCTCTCAGAGATTCGTGTTCTAGCGTTATGCCATCCTCTCATAATTATTTTTGATTGTGAGAATTCTTTTCACCAATCCGGAGCAATTCAGGAGTCTTTCAGTTTGACTCTCCGGAGCCCATCATCTCACAATTATTCATTCCAGCTTTCAGCTATCGTTCTCTAGATTTTACCGGTGAATCATTGAAGTATTCTCTAATCAGCTCGTGATCTATTCGTTCTCATGCATATAAATTCTCTCAAGTATCTTCGTTCTTTTTATAATTCTTCCAGGTGTTTCTTTATCTTTTCTTCGTTCATTTTCAATTCTTACGGTGGTTCATTCAAGATTTCTCTTCCTTCTTATCATATTAATTAATCCGTTGTTTTAGTCCTACTGGTGGTTCGCAGAAGACCTTCCCAAGTTTGCGCTATATCTATATTAATCCTTTTACAAGAATAAGCAGTATGCTAAATCCGTTGCTTGTCATCAATTTAAATTGGTGAAGGATATGCATAACATAATTCTTATTCTTCTTTCATCCAAGTGATTAATTGCTTCCTTTGGAGTTTGTTCATGATGAATAAATTCTCGTTTTCAATTGGTTCATCGTTTCTTTACCAAAGTTCTTTTCAACTTTCCCTTTCGTTTGATTAGTATTTTATTACCGGAGTTCTTCATGGAGGATCAACATGGTGGTTCATTGAGGATTCTTTTCATTCTTCAATTATTCTTCAAGATATCTCTCGAAGTTATGATCCGCCAAGCTATAGTCTAAAATAAACATGGTGTTCAACACATGTTTTGTTTTGAGGAGGTCAAGCTTTCTTCATCTTGCATTCCATAGTTCAATACCTTCTACCTTATCTTTTGAGGTGGTGTTATGTCATTCTTGACAATTTCTTGATGTTTCTTGATTCACAAGTTCAGGAATGAGACATTTAAACGCATCATTTTATTCCTTGGAGTTATCTTGGTATAGATTTCACCTAAAGCCTTCCATTGGGAATGTTGCTCTTTGTGATGATTACCTATGGTCCAAGTTTTTCTTACCACCTCGGTTTAAGAAGCTTTCTATCTTTTCTATCTCTCAATCAAATCTTTTGCCCGTGAGTGGCAGGTTGTCACCTCATAATTTTGAGATGTATTCCATAAGCCCATATCAAGCTTATCCTTTCGTTGTTGATAATCCAACAACTCCGTTATAGCATTTGTTGTAAGCGTGATCTCTCAAGATCATGTTTCCCTATGTTCATTTCATTCCTTTCTTTCTTCCTTCCGGAGGCTTTGTGATGTTGCTCTCTTCACTCATCATCTCGAATCGTGAGGATCGTGTTCTTTTCATGCTTATCCATTTAACTGGAGTGTTGTGTCCTCTGCTCAAGTTCTTTTCATCTTATCAAGTCTTGCATCTCTTTTCAAACGGAGTGATGTCCGAATTTGTTCTTACTTGTTCCTCTTTCCTTACGGAGTGTTTTCAACTTTGTTCTTCTTTGTTGTTTTCTTTCTTTCAAATTGTTCAACATCTCAAGGTTCTTTGGTTTCACTCATTTGTCAAAGAAGCAACTTAGTTTTTCCTCTTCTCTTCCTCTTCCATTTTCCCTCCGGTTCCATCCTAGATCTCGTGACGAGATCCTCTCATAGTGGTGGAGTGTTGTAACGCCCCGGATACAACTTTCCATATTTGTACTCCGACTCTTGACTTTTCTGGAGATGCGATATGCTTTTCCCTTCATGGTTGGGTTTTGTCTTCGTTTTGCATTTTGTTCTTGTCATGCATTTCATATCATGTCATCATGTACATCGCATTTGCATTCGTGCTCATATCATGCATCCGAGAAGTTTCCCCGTTGTCCATTTTGCAATCCGACACTCCTACGAGCACCGACGCACCCCTCTTGTCTCTTTTCATGAGTGTGTGTTAAACGTTCTCGAAATGGACCGAGATTTGCCAAGTGGCCTTGGTCCACCACCGGTAGACTGCCTGTAAAATTTTCTGCCATTTGGAGTCCGTTTGATGCTCCAACGGTTAATCGGGTAACCGCAAAGGCCTCCTGTCTGTTGCAGCCCAACACCCCTCCAAAATGGCCCAACAACCCATCTAAACCACTCCCATGTCCTTCGTCGTTGGATCACAATCGTGTGTGCGAAAACTACACTCCATTTGGACACTCCAAACTCCCTCTACCTATAAATATGTGTCCGTCCCCGAAAACTCGCGCAGATGAAACCCTATCGTCTTCCTCCTCGCGCTGCGGGACACATCCGTCCGCGCCGGACATGTCCGCCGGCCACGTCGCTCAGGCCAACCAGGAGCTGCCACGTCACCCCGCCGCCGCTCCCTCCACTCGTGTCGCGCCACGTCACCGCCCCCAGCGCCACACTTCGCCATGCCACCCGGGGACCAGATCCGGGCCGCGTCGGGCCCGCCCTCCGCCGCTGCTCGCCCGAGCCTGTTCCCGCGCCCGTGCGCCGCCGCTGCCGCTTGAGCGAGCTCCCGCTCGCCGGCGACGCTCTCCGCCGCCTAGCTCCCCTCGCCGCGCCGCCTCGCCTCGCGTCGCCGCCCTCGTTCGCTGCCCGCCGCGCCGGAGCACGCCGTCACCGCCACCTCTCGCTGTGCCGCCACACCTCGCCTCGCGACGCCGCCCTCGTACGCTGCCCGCCGTGCCAGAGCTTGCCGCCGCCACCTCGCCGCCTTCACCGCGGATCCGGTCGGGCCGGACCGGATTCGGCCGTGCCCGACCATCCCGACGCCTCCCCACACCTCTCCGGCCATCTCCTTCTCCGTCTTCGGCCCCAACTCCGGCGGAACCCCGGTCATCCTCGAACTTCGCACGAACCCTAGATCTGAGGTTGACCCCGATTTTCACCAAAGTCCATTTCTGCTATATTTTTATGCCTCTGTTCATCCTGCCATAACCTCTCATCCGTAGATCCATTTTGCATGAATGATATATGTCGGAGTAATGGGCCACGGGTAGGCCAACCCGAGTCCCATAACCTTTCAAAGACATCGGGGAAGGCTGCGCCCCTCAAGACCCCAGGACAAAGAGCCGCCTCCTGAGGAGTCGACGGCAAGTCGACGGCAAGGCGGTCGACTGCCCACTCTCGGCCGAGTCCCAGGGACGACTTCCAGAGAAGCCGGCTTTGGGGACTCGGCCTGCGACTCCAACAAACCCCATGACCTCATCAAAGGGGACGAGGCAGGGGCGTGGCTACAGCAAAGCCCACCCCCGCCCCTCACCAAGGGCAGGCATGGACACAACACGCCTTACCCCGGAGGATCTCCGTGCGGCGTGGCACTGTTGCCTGGAGGCAGCAGGCCCACCAGTCAGTGAGACCTCGGGAGACGGCGGGAGAACCACCAGTCGGACCCATCGGAAGTCGGCCCAGGGGAGTCGGCCGAGCCCTTCCCTGTGGCCCACGCGCCATTAATCAAGATGAGATGGGGAGTGGCAACAGTGATCGCCCGCCAGGCGGCGGGGCTGTTGCCACGACCTCATGTTCAAGCCCGCGTCATCAGAAGTACGGCTACAGTAATCAGCAGCCAGCAAGACTCGCCCGCGGCGGACGCGGCCTGTCGGCTCCGTACCCGGCCAGTCGGCGGGCCCCAACGATTAGCAGAGAAGATGGAGGCCAGAGACACTGACGGCTGGGCCCGCGCCCAGCCGGATTACCATTGTACCCCTGGGGGGTAGGCCTATATAAACCCCCCAGGGCACCCATGCAAAGGGTTGGAACCCATTAGCTCTAGATCAGATCATATAGAAGGGACAGAGCTAGCCTTGCCCCCTCCTACCACCAGAAAACAGCTCAAGGAGCAACCGTGTAAGCACTTTGCCATAGTGATCATGCGGAGACCCCGCAGAGCAGCAGTAGGGGTATTATCTCCTAGGAGAGCCCCGAAGCTGGGTAAGATTCGCCGGCGTGCATGTCTTCGCCTCATCCCGCTTCCAGGCACCGGCGATGTTCTACTCGCCCCCACCATGATAAGCCATCCGTTGGCATATGTCGCACCAAACCCCCAAGATTTGGCGCCCACCGTGGGGCGTGGTGCACCGCCGTCCGGAGATCTGTTCTGGACGGGAACCCTTTTCCTCCCTGGCGAGCGCAGCCAGCCAGGCACGCCAGATGGAGTTTGCGTTGATGCACTAAGAAGCGTTGAGATCACCTGCGCGGTCAGCTCCTTGGCCGAACTCGTCGGCGAGGTCTGCCTCTCCGACGAACCTGCATCCAACACAGGCACGGACGGCCCCGAGAACCTCCTCGCGGGCCTCCTCAATCAACTCCACGTTTCTGGCGGGCCTGCCGTAGACTTGGAGTCCGTAGGCTCCACCACCCTGATGCTGGTCGACTCCGACACCGCGTCACTCGACGCGTTCCCCACCAACGTGGTGGTCTACGACAAACCTCTCCCTCATGCAGAGAGCGATGGAAGCACCATCACTGAGGTGCTAGTCATCAGTCATGACAAGTTCCCCGGCGGAGGAGCTGCAATACCTAACTGCGCCCATTCCGGAAGACGCTGACGCAGAGACGTTGGAGGCGCGCCGCCTTCAGCTCGTTGAAGGCGCGAAGAAGCTGGCCAGCATGAGGCGGTTGTCAGTTGCCTACCAGCGGGAGATGGATCGCGCCGTCGGCGGCTCGCCGGCCCCGGCAGAGCCCGGCCGCCTTGGCGCCATCCGGCAGCGCGGCGTAGCCATCACCAACCTGTTTGGGGAAAACCGCCCTGTGTACGCTACACCAGCAGAGAACATCCGAGCCGCCCAGCCAGCGGCAGATGAGCTAGACAATTTCAAGGGCGAAGAACGACGCCTCATGATGGAGTGAGTCCAACGGCTTCTCGATGCGGCCACCGCGCAGAATGAGGCCGGCTGCCGCGCGGAGGCGCCTCAACGGCCCAACGACGACCTTCACCAAGACCAAGGTGCGACATCTCGGATGCCGACTGGCGGCGGCCGAGGAAGAAGAGACAAGGAGCTGACTGTCAGCCACAGTCGGACTAGCATTACCATAGAGCGCGACCGAGACGGCCGCCCAAGGGCAGTGGAACGACGGGACGACTGTCCGCCTCCCCCTCCCCGCAAGGAGAGGCGAGTCTCCCCGCTGCCTGTTGACCATCTGACTCTCAGTGACCGCCTTGGCCGCCGAGAGGGAGTTGGAGAGAACGACGCCCGCCATCGGATCGACCGACTCCACCGATCCTTAACACTGGAAGAAGAAGACGAGCTGGGTCTGCCTTGTTTAGGGCCCCGCATTCGGGACGAGACCTTTCCCAGAGGGTTCACGCTCCCAAGAGACAAGCCCAAGTATACCGGCTCCGTGAAGCCGGAAGACTGGCTAGTCGACTACTCCACGGCTGTCAGCATAGCAAACGGCAACAAGCATGTCGCTGTAAAGTACATTCTGCTCATGCGCCAGGGCACGGCCCGAACATGGCTGAACAGACTAAAGCCCCGCAGCATCAACAGCTGGGTCGACTTCACCGAAGCATTCGTCCGCAACTTCACCAGCACGTACAAGCGTCCTCCCAAGCCTCGTCAGCTCTCCTTGTGCGTGCAAGGCCCCGACGAGTCTACTCGTGCTTACCTCACACGTTGGGCTGAGCTCCGGAACTCCTGCGAGGGCGTGCACGACGTGCAGGCTATCGAGTACTTTACAGGCGGGTGCAGGGAAGGCACCCTCCTCAAGCACAAGCTCCTCTGCGACGAGCCAGAAACCCTCGACGAGCTGCTGATCATAGCGGACAAGTACGCCACGGCCGACTCCTCCATGAAGGCGGAAATTCAAATTAGCATTACTGGCAAAGTGGCTCCTCAAGGTCCAAGAACTCCGGCGGCAGACGCCGGCCAGCGACAATAGCAGGGCGACAACAAGCGCAAGGACCCGCAGCCGGCTTCCAGCAGTCGGCAGGTCGTGACCGTTGAAGCCCAGCAGCCAGAAGAGCAGCCCCCGCCCAAGCGATAGAAAGGCGGCAAGCCAAACTGGTTGCCGGCCTTCTCCTATGAGCAGACCTTGGATGGACCTTGCAAGTTCCACAGCGGCGCAAAGCCGTCGAATCACACCACGCGGAAGTGCCACTGGCTCACCCGGATCGCCAAGGGAGACGGCCTCCTGCCTCCCCCGCCTGCTAGGCAGCCGCCTCCGCCTCCGCCCCAGCAGCCGGCACTCAGGCCAGTCGGCGCAATACAAGACGAATACCCTGAAGAGCATGGAGCCTATGTGGTGTTCACCAGTGTGGCTGATGATCGACGGAGCAGGTGGCTGCAGCAACAAGAGGTGAATGCAGTAGCGTCGAAGACGCCAGAGTTCATGCACTGGTATGAGAAGCCCATCAGCTGGAGCAGGGCTGACCACCCAGAGGTGATGCCGAGTCCGGGCTCCTACACCTTGGTCCTGGATGCCACCTTTGCTACGGACAAATGAGCCGCGCATTTCTCGCGAGTTCTGATAGACGGGGGCAGCAGCATCAATATCCTGTACAAGTACACCATGGAGAAGTTAGGGATCAAGCAAAGACAACTTTAGAACAGCCGAACTATTTTCCACGGCATTGTTCCTGGGCTTTCCTGCTCGCCAATCGGCAAGATCCTGATGGACGTCCTCTTTGGGGACAAAGATCACTTCCGTAGAGAGCCCATTTGGTTTGAGGTGGTGGACCTCAAGAGCCCTTACCATGCGCTACTCGGCCGACCCGCCTTGGCCAAGTTCATGGCGATCCCCCACTACGCCTACCTCAAGATGAAGATGCCCAGTTCCAGGGGAATTCTGACTGTGGCCGGCGACTACCGGAAGTCGTCTGCCTGCGCGGCTGAGAGCAGTCGGCTGGCCGAGTCCCTGGTAATCGCGGCCGAGAAGCGGCTCCTTGAGCAAGTTGTGGCGATGGCCGGCAAGCAGCCAGAGGTATCACCCACCCCGAAGGAGTCGGAGGCTGAAGGTTCGTTCAAACCGGCCAAAGAGACAAAGAAGATACCCTTGGATCCGGAGCACCCAGAGAGGTATGCTGTCGTCGGTGCAAACCTCGACAGCAAATAGGAAGGCGAGCTCGTCGATTTCCTCCATGAGAATCAAGACATCTTCACATGGTCCCCCAAAGACATGCCAGGTGTACCGACGGAATTCGCCGAGCACAAGTTACATATCCAATCTAATGCAAAGCCGGTCAGGCAGCCCCTGCGCCGCCTATCAGAAGAGAAGAGAAGAGTTATAAGAGAAGAGATAGCCCGACTCCTAGCAGCCGGCTTCATTATGGAAGTGTTCTTTCCAAAATGGCTAGCAAATCCGGTCCTGGTACTAAAGAAGAACAAGGAGTGGCGAATGTGTATTGACTACACGAGCCTCAACAAGGCCTGCCCCAAGGACCCGTTTGCTCTACCAAGAATCGATTAGGTGATAGACTCCACAGCCGGATGAGAGCTGTTGAGTTTTTTGGATGCATACTCAGGATATCACCAGATCAAGCTGAGCCCGGCTGACAGACTGAAGACGCCTTCATCACGCCGTTTGGTGCCTTCTGCTACCTCACCATGACGTTCAGCTTAAGGAATGCCGGCGCCACCTTTCAGCGTTGCATGCAGAAGTGCCTCCTCAAGCAGCTCGGCAGGAACACCCATATTTACATGGACGACGTGGTGGTGAAGACGGAAAAGCGTGGGCACTGCTGGAAGACCTCAAGGAGACTTTTGAGAACCTGCGCCGGTTCCAGATCAAGCTCAACCCCGAGAAGTGTGTCTTCGGAGTACCAGCCGGCCAACTGCTAGGTTTCCTGGTCTCTGAGCGCGGCATAGAATGCAACCCAGTAAAAATCAAGGCCATTGAGAGAATGGATGTACCCAGCCGACTGTTGGATGTGCAGAAGTTCACCGGCTGCTTATCGTCAATCAGCCGATTCAATAGCCGGCTGGGCGAGAAAGCTCTCCCCGTGTACCAACTCATGAAGAAGACCACTTTTTTCGAGTGGAACCATAAGGCGGACGAAGCTTTTCACCAGTTGAAGAAGATGTTGACTACTCCACCTGTCCTGGCGGCTCCAATTCCCAAGGAACCTATGCTCCTGTGCATCACCGCCACCAGTCGAGTAGTCAGCACGGTCATTGTAGTGGAGCGCAAGGAGGAAGGCAAGGCGCTGCCTGTCCAGAGACCGGTATATTACCTGAGCAAGGTACTGTCGGCCTCCAAGCAGAACTACCCCCACTAAAAGAAGATGTGCTATGGCGTACACTTTGCTGCCAAGAAATTGAAGCCTTACTTTCAAGAACATCCAATCACGGTGGTCTGCATGGCCCCGCTTGCCGAGATCATTGGTAGCCGAGATGCTTCTGGCCGAGTGGCCAAGTGGGCCATAGAGCTGGCTCCTTACACCATCCACTACCAGCCCCGCACCACCATCAAGTCACAAGCACTGGCCGACTTCCTCGTCGACTGGGCCGAGACCCAGTACCTACCTCCAGCACCTGATTCCACCCATTGGCGGATGCATTTCGACGGCTCCAAGATGCGCACTGGCTTGGGAGCCGGCGTCGTCCTCACCTCTCCCAAAGGCGACAAGCTCAAGTATGCGCTGCAAATCCACTTTGCCGCCTCCAATAACGTTGCCGAGTACGAGGCACTCATTCACGGGCTCCGGCTTGCCAAAGAGCTTGGCATCCGCCGGATCTTGTATTATGGCGACTCAGACTTAGTGGTCTAGCAATCATCTGGCGACTGGGACGCGAAAGATGCAAACATGGCAAGCTACCGTTTCCTCGTGCAGCAACTCGGCGGGTATTTCGAAGGGTGCGAGTTTCTCCATGTGCCAAGAAACAACAACGACCAAGCAGATGCCTTGGCACGAATAGGCTCTACCCGACAAGCAATACCATCTGGCATCGCCCTTCAACGCCTCCTTAAGCCGTCTATCAAGCCTTCACCAGAATCAGACTCCATTTTTGTGCCGGCTCCTCCCGAAGATAGCGGATCCGACTCCACAGCTCCGGTAGTCGGAACGAGGATTTTTGCGAAAGAACCAAAAGCTGCCACAGCCAAACCCGGCTCGGGGACTGCGGTGGCGGACTCGAAGACTCCAGAACTCGGCCCAAGGACCGCGCCAGTCGGCCTGGGGACTTCAACAACCCAGCAAGCAGCTGTTGACTCCACCCCACCGCCTCCCAGCCCAACCGCCCTCGTCCAAGTCGCAGTTCTGGAAGTCAAAGAAGTAGCAGCACCCTCATGGGCCCAGCCCATCCTCAAATTCCTGGTGAACAAAGAGCTGCCGACGGATGAAACTTCAGCTCGGCAAATACAACATCGGGCGGCAGCCTACACCATTGTCGGTGTACTAGAGTAGGGGTACCCTATTACCCCGAACTCGTGCACGGGCAGTTGCAGCGCCCCGCGGCAAGGCTTGCCGGGTGACCGCCAGGACCCTCCATGGTTCCCTTGAAGACCATTCAAGAACAAAGTATTCAAGTCGAGGCCCCAGCAAGAGGAGCTTGCCGGGAAGGACAACCACGGCCCCGGCAAGAGGAGCTTGTCGGGAAGAGACAAGACCCCGGCAAGAGGAGCTTGCCGGGAAGGCCACTCAAGACATACCAAGAAAGCTTGCTGCGACGCGCCCTGCGTCCCGGCAAGATCCGGCGAGCGACAAGCTTCCGGACGCGACAAGACGACGGCCGCGGCAAGGAGATTGCCGCGGGAAACCCCCACTGCGTGCCCGCGCTCCAGCTCACCTGCTAACGTGTCGCTCTGGGACTCTCCCAGAGCGCACGTGGCGGGAGGCCGTGCAGCTAGGGGTACGTGGTGGCAAGCGGAGATGAAGAGAAGCCCATCGTGGCAAACGGTGGCACTCCTAACGGTCACCTTTTGCACTTTTAGGAGACTCAGATAGGCATTTAATGCCCTTGTCCCCTGCCGTCAGAGTTAGGTAGGGTGCACTGTATCCACAGTAGCGGTAGTTGCACCTACCGCATCATTTTCCATTTTTACCCTTCTAGTCTATGTTGCCACCTGTAGGTGACCCCTTGAAAGAATAAAAGGAGGCCCTAGCACAACGTAGAGAGGGTTCGGCAGGTCGGGGAGTTCAGAGACTCGGCTAGCTCGGCTCATTCAACCCCAGAGACACTCTTACGCTCAGTCTGGCAGCGTCCATCGCTCCTGAGCAAGAATCCAATATACACGAACAAGCAGTAGTAGGGTTTTATGCATCCGTGCGGCCCGAAGCTGGGTAAAAATCCCCCCGCGTGCACTGCCTCGATCCGCTCTTTGTGCGCTCTCCGCCCCCCACCGAACCGAAAAGGGGCCCTGTCCCCATAGGTGTTGGCGGGAATCAGCATCGCCCCCGGCAACCATAGTCAACAAAGAGCTGGTCAGGCGCAGCGTCACTGGTGTCTACCAGCGCTGCGTAGAGCCAGAGCAATGCCAAGCGATTCTCAAAGACATCCATCAAGGCGAGTGCGGCCACCATGCGGCTTCAAGAGCACTCGTCGCCAAAGCCTTTCGACACGGTTTCTTCTGGCCAACTGCCTTGGAAGAGGCCAAGGAGCTGGTCCAAAAATGCAAAGGGTGTGAGAAGTTCAGCTCCAAGCCGCACCAGCCAGCTTCTGCACTCAAGACCATCCCCATTGCATGGCCTTTCGTAGTTTGGGGTCTAGACATGGTGGGACCATTCAAAATAGCACGAGGTGGATTAACTCACTTACTTGTCGCAGTGGACAAGTTACTAAGTGGATAGAAGCAAAGCCAATCAAGAAGCTGAACGGTCCGACTGCTGTAACTTTCATCTCCGATATCACAATTCGGTACGGCATACCACATAGCATCATCACCGATAATGGCATAAATTTCGCCGAAGGCGCCTTGGCCCATTTCTGCGCAACACAGGGCATCCGACTGGACCTAGCGTCCGTCGCCCATCCGCAGTCAAACGGCCAAGTGGAGTGAGAAAACGGCCTCATCCTATCTGGCATCAAGCCTCGGTTGATCGAGCCTCTAGAGCGCTCGGCTGGCTGTTGGCTCGACGAGCTGCCAGCAGTCCTCTGGAGTCTGTGCACGACTCCAAACAAGTCAACCGGCTTCACGCCCTTCTTGCTCGTCTACGGTGCCGAAGCCATCATCCCGACGGACATAGAGTTCGACTCCCCACGAGTCACCATGTACACCAAGGAGGAAGCAGAAGAAGCACGACAAGACGGCGTCGATCTGCTAGAAGCGGGCTGGCTGTTGGCACTCAGCTGGTCCAGCATCTACCAGCAGAGCCTGCATCGATACCATAACAGGAAGGTCAGGCCATGATCTTTCCAAGAAGGCGACCTTGTGCTCCGGCTGATCCAGCGAACAGCCGGCCAGCACAAGCTGTCGGCTCCTTGGGAAGGCCCTTTCATCATCAGCAAAGTACTGGGCAACAATTCCTACTACCTGATCGACGCTCAGAAGCCCCGGGCACGCAAGAGGGACGACTCCGGCAAGGAGACAGAGCGGCCATGGAATGCAAATCTCATCCGAAGATTTTACAGTTGATGCAGTATGTACCACACTACATTTTGTATTTAAGTACCAAGACTTCGGGCCCCCCGAGGCGAGCTCGGGGACTGCCCTCTTTTGTCTGTATGATAAAAATTATGACTGCGAGTATGTTACTCCTTTTTATGTCGTTTGGCACCGGGCTCGACAAGTCGGCTCGGGGACTTGCCACCTTGCACTATGAAATGCTTCCTGCAGTCCGACAAGTTGTGTGTAAACGCCTAAACCGTCTCCCGTCAGAAGGTGCAGCTCGCAGAGCGACTGTACAGTGGGCTCAAAGCATAAAAAATGGCTAAGGACTCAAAGCATAAAACATAGCTCAAGACAGCTTCCAGCCTTTCTCGCAAACCGACTCTCGGATAGTCGGATTGCCATCTTCTATCTAACTTGCTCAAAAAATCTTGAAAACGGCCAAGTACTTGCTTTCCCAAAGTAGCCTAGCACTTGATCCAGCGACAATCCGTAGAGCAGCTGTCCGATTGGCAAGGCAGGCAACTAAGAGAAAGCGGCAAAGGAAAAAAGCCAAAAGAGCAATGAGCAAGAAAATATAGATATATATATTTACATAACATAGGCCCTTGGCCGAATTGTCGAGTAGAGGTTCAAAATACACCCCGCGGGTGGAATTGTGTGAATTAACAAAGTTCTTCAAAGACTACTGAAGCAGACAAAACAAAGATACAGCGGCAGCTTAGGAAGCAGCAGACGGACTCGGAGGGTCGGAGGAGGCGCCAACGCCAGGCGTCGGGGCGGCCGGCTGGCTAGTCTCGGCTTGATCGCCTCCGGCAGCAGTCGGGTCGGTTGCACGCGGCTCGTTGCTGGAGGCAGGTTCGAGCTGAGGCTGGTCGTCTGCTCCGTCTTCTGGTGCCTCCGCCTCACCTCCGTCCTCCGCCTCGCCCTCTTCCTCGATGCTGGAGCCAATCTGTCACAGCCCCAGATCAGCCCTTGTTTGTTTTTGCTTTAGCATCCATGCAACATGTTTAAGTTTTATGAAATTGAAATGGGGATTGCCTAAACCCTAGTACCAAATGGAATTCAAATAGGTTCAACCCAAAAATATTTTCAGTGATCCAAATGGCTTCCAAAAATGTTCATCATTTCTGGAAAATGCTTGAAACCATAACCAGAGCGTTGCACATTTTTTCCATGACATATTTGGTCACTGAATAAAATCATATGTACTTTGCTTTTGGGCATTTAAATGCTAGTAAATATCTTAAATGCCCAAATAATTCTAAAAATAAGTGTGGGCTGTTGGAAATAATGTAAACAGAGCCCCTGATTATTTTCTGGATTTTTAGAGATGCCTAAGTATTTTCAATAAAGCCTCATAGTTACAGAAAAATAGAAAACAGTAATTAAAATTAAAGACAGAGAGAGAGAAGGAAGTTACCTGTCAGCCCACCCGGCCCAAACCATCTGGCGGCCCAACACTGGTCGCCCAGCCCACCTCTCCTCCCCTGTCGTCTTCCTCCCTGCCAGGAGGACGGGCACGCGCCCGGCGCGCGCGGCCACGCGCCCCGGCCACCTCCTCCCTGCCTGGCTGCCTCCTCCTCCCCTGGTCGCCTCCCGCGACGCCACGCACCTCCCTGCCTCTCTCCCTCACTCTCCCGCGCCCTCATCCTCTCCCCTAGACCCCTCTCTCTCGCCACCGAACACACCACCATCGCCGCCGACGCCGATTGCCGCAGCCACCGGCCACCCTTCGCCCTCCCGCTGAGCTCAGGAGCTCCGCCACTCCGTCCTCGACCCAATCACCGAGCCACGCCCCTCCAGAAGCCCCCGAACGACCTCACCGGGCTCGTCTTCTACCTCGGACCCGCCGGCCATCACCGTCAAATTCGTCGGCTCTGGACCCTCCCCGACCTCGCCGAGCGTTCCGTTGTCATCGCGGTGAGCCCTGTCGTGTTTCCCCTCTCTTCATACGCTCGCCCCTATGCTGCACCCGCCGTCTCACCGCAACCGGAGCTCGCTGCCGCCGGCCATGCTGCCGTCGCAGCCATGGCTTGTTTCGGTCGCGTCCGAGCACGGCTTTGAGCTCGTGGGGCTCACAGGAAGCCCATGCGCAGCACAGCTTGTCCAAAACCCCACCAGGGCCTCGCGCCTGTTACCACCCGAACTCCGGCGCCGCCGCGGGCTCCGTTCCGACGAGCCCCGGCGTCCCCGCAGCCTCCCACCTACCCCATCAGATGCGGGAGAGCCCGGGCTACGCCCCGGTGCCCTCAGCGCGCGAATCCGATGCCCCTAGCGCAAGTCCGGCGTGCCCCGCCGTGCTCTGTGGTCACCGCCGGCCAAACTCCGGCGGGCCGATGTGGCCACTTAGTTAGTGGCTAATCACCCTATGAGCCACTGCCATGTGGGCCCCTGCACCTAATTAGGATTAGAATATCTTTCTGTTTAGTTTAGTCTAATTGAAGTGGCCCCACGCGTCAGTTTTGACCGTGCTGACGTGGCCGTTGACTGGGCCCACCCGTTAGCGGCACTAAGCAGCCCCAGTCACTGACCAGTGGACCCCACTGGTCAGGTTTGACCAGCAGCAGCGTCTGTTGACCTGCTGACGTCATGGTGACGCAATGCTGACGCAATTATGTTTTCTGGATTTATTTTTATTCAGAAAATTCCAGAAAATGCCTAAAACTTCTAAAAATCATAGAAATTCAACCGTATCTCCAAATTAAATAATTTATATATGAAAAATTATCAGAAAAATTCAAGGAATCCATCTGTACCATTTTCATGCATGTTAGAACAACTTATAGATGCTGTTTAGCACAAATCATACTAATGGCATTTAAATATCCACATATGGCGTTTGAATTTGAATCTTGGATTCAAACCAACTTCATTTAATCTGGTTTTAGGTGCATTAGCCCAAAACACATTCATATTGCCATGTCATAGCATGCATCATATTGTGCATTGCATTGATTGTGTTTCTTCTGTGTTGGCCGGTGTTGTTCCCCCTCGGTAGACGTTGTATCGACGATGTGATCGTTGGCACTGATGAAGACTCAATGCTATCTTCAGAAGTGCCAGGCAAGCAAAACCCCCTTGTTCATTCCGATACAATCCTACTCTCTCGCTGCTGCTCTCTTTTACTGCATTAGGACAACAACGACTTATTTGATACTTGCTGCGGTAGCTGAACCCTTTATCCTTTGCATGACCTGTCATTGCCACAGTAAATAGATGAAACCCACTAGCATGAGTAGGAGTTGTTTGAGCCCTGATGTGCCTACTCATTCATGCTTGTTTGTCATGCCTGCTACTGCTTAGAGTTGAGTCAGGTCTGATTCATCGGGGATGAATCAGAGGCGTGTGAACATGTCCTACTATGGGTGAACTAAGTGTGTGAACACGATTTGGTAAAGGTAGCGGTGAGAGGCCATGTAGGAGTACATGGTGGGTTGTCTCATTGCAGCCGTCCTCAGGAACTGAGTTCTGTGTTTGTGATCCATGATCAGTTACTACCACACATTGGGCTCCGGGCGCTCCAAGCTCTCTCGACTTATTAATCAACTTGATCTCTGTCCAGGAGTTGCAACTAGTTTCTGGTGTTTGTAGGTAGTGTTAGTAGTCTACCAAGTGGCACCCGGTACAGGTGGGCTTGGGACAGACTAGGCACCGTGGCACGGTGTACCAAGTGGCACCCGGTTGGTGGGCTTGGGAACCCTGCACACATCGTTTGGGGCCGTAAGCGACACCCCGGCCGGATCTCCTTGCAGATGGAACCTGAATAGGCGATAAACCTGGACTAGAGACTTGTTCGGTTAGTCAGGTCGTGGCCGACTCCCTCGCCCGGCTTCCGCTTGAAGGTTGCCGAGGTACATGACGTGTACAGGGCGATAAGTGGCGAAAGCGTGTGTGAAGAAGTACACCCCTGCAGGGTTAACATCATCTATTCGAATAGCCGGATTCCTCGGATATGGAAACTTGGACCCCTTGCATAGTTCATAGACAAGTGAAAGTGGATACTCTAAAATACGCAAGATAAGCGTGAGTGCTATGGATGGCGTTCTCGTAGGGAGACGGGAGCGGATCCATAGTGGTGTATTGATATGGTGAATGTGTGGACTCGTGTGCGCCACCTCAAAAGAGTTACTTGCAGTCGTAGTTCAGGTTAGCCACCGAGTCAAAGCTAGCTTGCTGCAGTTAAACTCCACCACCCCCTTTGTTGATAATGATGCATATGTAGTTAGTTCTGATGTAAGTCTTGCTGGGTACATTTGTACTCACGTTTGCCTATTTTATGTTTTTGCAGAGAGACTTCGGTCTCACTAGTAGTTCCGCGTGGACTTCGACGTTTAGCTTGTTACCTCAGCTACGATCTTGTGCCCTCGGCAGGATCTGATAGATAGTCAGGCTTCTCAGCCTTTTTCATTTATAGATGTCTGTACCCAGACATGATAGCTTCCGCTTGTGCTTTGACTTGTATGCTCTGATTGTTGGGTCATGAGACCCATGTTTGTAAAGTCTCGCTCCTCGGAGCCTATTGAATAAATTACTTGAGTCGTAGAGTCATTTTGTGATGCCATGTTGTATTGCACATATCGATCATATTGTGTGTATGTTATTGAAATGCTTGGTATGTGTGGGATCTGACTATCTAGTTGTTTATCTTTAGTAGCCTCTCTTACCGGGAAATGTCTCCTAGTGTTTCCACCGAGCCATGGTAGCTTGCTATTGCTCCGGAACACTTAGGCTGGCCGGCATGTGTCCTTCTTCGTTCCTGTGTCTGTCCCTTCGGGGAAATGTCACGCGATGAATACCGGAGTCTTGTTAGCCCGCTACAGCCCGGTTCACCGGAGTCCTGCTAGCCCAGTGCTACAGCCTGGATTCACTCACTGATGACCGACACGTTCGATGCTGGGTCATGGATGCCTGTCCCTGTAAGTTTGTGCCACTTTGGGTTTACGACTAGCCATGTCAGCCCGGGCTCCTTATCATATGGATGCTAGCGACACTGTCATATACGTGTGCCAAAAGGCGCAAACGGTCCCGGGTAAAGGTAAGGCGACACCCGTGGGAATACCGTGCATGAGGCCGCAAAGTGATATGAAGTGTTACATGCTAGATCTATGTGGCATTGAGTCGGGGTCCTGACAGCGTTGGTATCAGAGCTTGACTGCCTGTAGGATTACCAAGCCAAATTGGTCGAAGTTGAGTCTAGAAATTCTTTAGTTATATAAGGGAATTGATTGTGGGATGGAACGTAAGGCTCTTTTTACTCCTTATACCTCATGCCCTTCTGATCTGAGTCATCTTATCTTTCCTACGGGGTTAAGGAACTAGGCTATCTCTTCTTTCTATCAGGATCACGTATTACTAGTCCGCAGACTTATAGATTGTTGGATTAAGCTTGAGTTCAGTTCCTACTACTTCCGTATGTTAATTATTGATCTCGAAACCTTGATATTGTGCTTCTGAGTGGTTATGCCACCATTTTTGTGAATGTCTCAAATCTTTTCTGAGCATTTACAGCCGTTATGCTGTCCGAGTCATCCCAGGTTTCTAAGTAGTCTAATGCATTTGCAAATCCTTTTCCTCTGGTTTCAATGTCTTTTAGGCCAGGTTAATCACCCAAATTGTTGAGTTGAGGTAATTTATTGCCTTGACATATAGGTTGGAGCTATTATTATGACCCTAGGTGTCTTAGGGGATCATCTAGTAATTTAGCCATGATTTGTGTCCCAGTGTGATGATTCTGGCTTTTATTCTCGAAAGCATCCCGTGATGCCACATAGTTAGTAGGTATTCTACTCCTGGGTTCTGAACCCGAGATTCACTCTACCTACTTCATGTCGATAGTAATTGCTAGTGCCTTTAGGATATTAGTAACCTTTGCGATAGTCCTTGAAGTCCGTGGTGTCTTCTTCTTCCAAATACCATGAACTACTTATGGCAGGAGTTCCTCGTTGAACTGAAATATCACAACAGGATTATTCTTGATGAGTTCTCCATTCATAAATCGTGACTCTGCCAGTTCTACCTTTCTGCATGGGTTATCCGGAAGAAATATGTTGAACTTGGTTCGACATACTAATCTATGCATCCACAACTCAGAAAATTATATGTTCCTTTGAGTTGTTCTCTTTAGTTGCATTCTGACCCTCGTCTATCAATTGATAGTCAAGATTATGTGTGCATTCGTTTGTCGATGCCTATTACTCTTGTGGCCCGTCAAGCCATTCCGTCCTGAATGACTAGGAGAAACAAACTCCATTACCTCATCCATATCTAGGATTGGGTCAAAGTAGTTGTATTCCGCAGATCAAATGCCAATCCAGCTTTTGGTTCTGTTCTACCTTGGAGTATTACCCCCTTTATGTCAGAATTGTCATGAGAACTGCACCAACTCTCATGAATTTTGACGCAGTGATACTTCTCACCATCATTAGTCATTCCTCGGCCCTCGTGTTGATGCAACCGGAATACCGACAAATAAATTGTGATGTGTGAAATCAATACTCGTAGCAACCTCGTTGCTTGGTAGCTAAAGGATAATAATTTTATTCTTAGTATGTTGGTTATTGAATCACCATTCTAAGATTGATCGTGCTACCTAGTCCTTATTTCCTGGTGCACTCTTTGATTGATGAGTTGGGATTTGTCAAGTCCTCGCTCATTTGATCATATCATCTTGCCCTGAAAAGCAAGATTGTTCTCGAGCTTAGTAACATATCGGTGGTTCGTGATTTTCCGGAGATCTTCTCGGAAGTACTACCAGGTTGTCACCTGACCGCTATGTTGAGCTCATGATCAAGTTGGTTTATTGTAAACCACCCTTTCTCCAAGAATCCGTGTTGGATACCCCTGAGCTAGTTGGTTAAGCTAAACGACAACTTGGAGAGTTGGAAGATAAAAGCTTGCCTGACTTAGTTCGTTCCAAAGGGATATTCTTGTGTAGTGTGTGTTGAAAGAAGATGATATCTTCATCGACTGGTCCCTGTGATCAGCTGCTGGACCTATTGTCTTATCAATCCCTTGATTTGAATGTGGGCTATCGTCAAATCAAATCAGTACCAACGATGCTCGTAATGTTGTCCTACTCATGGTTGATCCCTCGAGCATACACCATTACATCTTTGGTCTGACCAATGCTATCACCGTGTTCACATGATGGTGGAAGTCCAGTGATATAGAAATTCCGATGAGTTGCTGTTGAGCCCATCAGTAGCATTTTGTCTCCCCCCATGAATCATGTTGAACATCAACCTAGTGTTGGAAACTTGCGTAAGCATTTCTTCGTGTTTCGTTCATGAAGCATACGTTTGGATGGAAGTAGTGACTTTCCCTAATTCATGTGCATATGATGCAAGTTGCCGCCATGAATTAGAGGAAGATTGTTTTGTTTCCTTGGAATCATCCCAAATCAATCATGCACACGTGCGAAGTATTCTGTGGTCTGGAGACTTGCAACCTTCATTCCATATGTGTCCCGAGCACACCAAGCCACTGATTGATTTGTTCAAGGAGAAGAAGTTCCTTCATAAGAGCTAATCATATGACTTATGCAAGGACTTCGTTATCCACGGTGATGGTTCCCAACCAGAACTCGGTAGCGTTTTATTGTAAGACTACCACGTGGTCATGCTTGTCTGGGACAACGTGTTCACATGTTTGTAGCAGAACCAGCTCATGTTTTGGAGCTTACTATCGTAGTTCATTCCCCGAGAATCTCGCAACGTCATCTCGTCGATTTGTGTTGCAAACTTTCATTTTTCTTTCTAGACTTGATGAGTCTGGGATATCCTGACACTAACCAGATCTGAATCTCAGGCAGATGTGATGGTTGGAACATTTCCCAAGAATTATAATATTGGTCTCTCAATAACCGGCAAGGTGGATGTCGTGGCCAACACATCCAGCCGGAAGACCTATTATTGTAGTATCTTGTTTGAGGAAGTTGGCCACCTCCCCATAAGGATTTCGTAGGATTTACCTCCGTAACTATTCCTTATGGATTTTTGTGCTCCCAAAGTCCGACCTTTTTACTTGATGTTCTAGATATCAAACCATATCTATGGGTGGATTACGCTAGCACATCAAGGAGAACATTAGAAGCGGAGCGCTAAATGTCTCTCGGTCGATCATCCAGATTTCGTTCCCTTGGCCTCGCTAAGGTGAAATCTGAGAAAGTGTTATCCTCCTTTGCATCTGCATCGTCCATCGCTATTCATCATGGTAGTATGTTGTGCTGTCAGCACCCTTGACACGGATGTTGATAAAACCTTGATGATTGTGGAAATGCTCAAGTTCTTGAGAGCACGTACAAACGCTAGGTGTTATCATCGGCACTAACTGGGTTTGCTCTCAGTTCCCTCGGCAATGCTGTGACCTTCTCAAATAGTGAATTCACTCTCTATTGTTGGGTTTTCCCCAGTTACCAGAATCATTCCAAGCATTTGCATTTTGTTCCCAGCTTGCACCGTCAATGTGCCATTCTACCATGGGTCTCTTCCATTTCCGGTGATAAGCAAATTCATCCATTGCGTTGTCTTCAACAAGGTAATCCACATCATCCAAGTCCGAGTATGCCATTCTACCGACCCCCTCTAAACGATCGTTGTGAATTGCCTTAGGCTGGTATGAAGAGTTTCAATGATCTCTGAATCAAAGGTAATTCTTTTTGCCACTTAAGATAATAATCTACGAATCACCCTTCTCCAGGATGTTTCGTCGTGGTATCATGGCAATTCAACTCCTCGCTACGTTGACAACCGATCGCCACATTCTTAAGTCTGGAATTGTTGTCTACCTAGTGAACCTCGTCACCTGCTCCACTCCATCCCTCTAGATGTATGCTTCGTCTCTCAGCTCGAGAGATGGTTCTATGTCTCATTCCATGAGTTAATCCTGAGTTGTTCGATCCTCGACGAGATCGACCCTTCTAGAGTCTTCTTCCCTCCATGTCATGTTGATAGGAATTCTCAGAGCAAGACCTCAAGGCAATGATGGTGTTCAAATCAACGTTCATTTGAAGTGCACCCTGGATCATGAAGATTGTACTAGTTTGCGTTTCCCCTTCACCTTACCCTACGCTTAAATCTCGGGACGAGATTTTTGTTTAGTGGGGGTGAGCTGTCACAGCCCCAGATCAGCCCTTGTTTGTTTTTGCTTTAGCATCCATGCAACATGTTTAAATTTTATGAAATTGAAATGGGGATTGCCTAAACCCTAGTACCAAATGGAATTCAAATAGGTTCAACCCAAAAATATTTTCAGTGATCCAAATGGCTTCCAAAAATGTTCATCATTTCTGGAAAATGCTTGAAACCATAACCAGAGGGTTGCACAATTTTTCCATGACATATTTGGTCACTGAATAAAATCATATGTACTTTGCTTTTGGGCATTTAAATGCTAGTAAATATCTTAAATGCCCAAATAATTCTAAAAATAAGTGTGGGATGTTGGAAATAATGTAAACAGAGCCCCTGATTATTTTCTGGATTTTTAGAGATGCCTAAGTATTTTCAATAAAGCCTCACAGTTACAGAAAAATAGAAAATATTAATTAAAATTAAAGACAGAGAGAGAGAAGGAAGTTACCTGTCAGCCCACCCGGCCCAAACCATCTGGCGGCCCAACACTGGTCGCCCAGCCCATCTCTCCTCCCCTGTCGTCTTCCTCCCTGCCAGGAGGACGGGCACGCGCCCGGCGCGCGCGGCCACGCGCCCCGGCCACCTCCTCCCTGCCTGGCTGCCTCCTCCTCCCCTGGTCGCCTCCCGCGACGCCACGCACCTCCCTGCCTCTCTCCCTCACTCTCCCGCACCCTCATCCTCTCCCCTGGACCCCTCTCTCTCGCCACCGAACACACCACCATCGCCGCCGACGCCGATTGCCGCAGCCACCGGCCACCCTTCGCCCTCCCGCTGAGCTCAGGAGCTCCGCCACTCCGTCCTCGACCCAATCACCGAGCCACGCCCCTCCAGAAGCCCCCGAACGACCTCACCGGGCTCGTCTTCTACCTCGGACCCGCCGGCCATCACCGTCAAATTCGTCGGCTCTGGACCCTCCCCGACCTCGCCGAGCGTTCCGTTGTCATCGCGGTGAGCCCTGTCATGTTTCCCCTCTCTTCATTCGCTCGCCCCTATGCTGCACCCGCCGTCTCACCGCAACCGGAGCTCGCTGCCACCGGCCATGCTGCCGTCGCAGCCATGGCTTGTTTCGGTCGCGTCCGAGCACGGCTTTGAGCTCGTGGGGCTCACAGGAAGCCCATGCGCAGCACAGCTTGTCCAAAACCCCACCAGGGCCTCGCGCCTGTTACCACCCGAACTCCGGCGCCGCCGCGGGCTCCGTTCCGACGAGCCCCGGCGTCCCCGCAGCCTCCCACCTACCCCATCAGATGCGGGAGAGCCCGGGCTACGCCCCGGTGCCCTCAGCGCGCGAATCCAATGCCCCTAGCGCAAGTCCGGCGTGCCCCGCCGTGCTTTGTGGTCACCGCCGGCCAAACTCCGGCGGGCCGATGTGGCCACTTAGTTAGGGGCTAATCACCCTATGAGCCACTGCCATGTGGGCCCCTGCGCCTAATTAGGATTAGTATATCTTTCTGTTTAGTTTAGTCTAATTGCAGTGGCCCCACGCGTCAGTTTTGACCGTGCTGACGTGGCCGTTGACTCGGCCCACCCGTCAGCGGCACTAAGCAGCCCCAGTCACTGACCAGTGGACCCCACTGGTCAGGTTTGACCAGCAGCAGCGTCTGTTGACCTGCTGACGTCATGGTGACGCAATGCTGACGCAATTATGTTTTCTGGATTTATTTTTATTCAGAAAATTCCAGAAAATGCCTAAAACTTCTAAAAATCATAGAAATTCAACCGTATCTCCAAATTAAATAATTTATATATGAAAAATTATCAGAAAAATTCAAGGAATCCATCTGTACCATTTTCATGCATGTTAGAACAACTTATAGATGCTGTTTAGCACAAATCATACTAATGGCATTTAAATATCCACATATGGCGTTTGAATTTGAATCTTGGATTCAAACCAACTTCATTTAATCTGGTTTTAGGTGCATTAGCCCAAAACACATTCATATTGCCATGTCATAGCATGCATCATATTGTGCATTGCATTGATTGTGTTTCTTCTGTGTTTGCCGGTGTTGTTCCCCCTCGGTAGACGTTGTATCGACGATGTGATCGTTGACACTGATGAAGACTCAATGCTATCTTCAGAAGTGCCAGGCAAGCAAAACCCCCTTGTTCATTCCGATACAATCCTACTCTCTCGCTCCTGCTCTCTTTTACTGCATTAGGACAACAACGACTTATTTGATACTTGCTGCGGTAGCTGAACCCTTTATCCTTTGCATGACCTGTCATTGCCACAGTAAATAGATGAAACCCACTAGCATGAGTAGGAGTTGTTTGAGCCCTGATGTGCCTACTCATTCATGCTTGTTTGTCATGCCTGCTACTGCTTAGAGTTGAGTCAGGTCTGATTCATCGGGGATGAATCAGAGGCGTGTGAACATGTCCTACTATGGGTGAACTAAGTGTGTGAACACGATTTGGTAAAGGTAGCAGTGAGAGGCCATGTAGGAGTACATGGTGGGTTGTCTCATTGCAGCCGTCCTCAGGAACTGAGTTCTGTGTTTGTGATCCATGATCAGTTACTACCACACATTGGGCTCCGGGCGCTCCAAGCTCTCTCGACTTATTAATCAACTTGATCTCTGTCCAGGAGTTGCAACTAGTTTCTGGTGTTTGTAGGTAGTGTTAGTAGTCTACCAAGTGGCACCCGGTACAGGTGGGCTTGGGACAGACTAGGCACCGTGGCACGGTGTACCAAGTGGCACCCGGTTGGTGGGCTTGGGAACCCTGCACACATCGTTTGGGGCCATAAGCGACACCCCGACCGGATCTCCTTGCGGATGGAACCTGAATAGGCGATAAACCTGGACTAGAGACTTGTTCGGTTAGTCAGGTCGTGGCCGACTCCCTCGCCCGGCTTCCGCTTGAAGGTTCCCGAGGTACATGACGTGTACAGGGCGATAAGTGGCGAAAGCGTGTGTGAAGAAGTACACCCCTGCAGGGTTAACATCATCTATTCGAATAGCCGGATTCCTCGGATATGGAAACTTGGACCCCTTGCATAGTTCATAGACAAGTGAAAGTGGATACTCTAAAATACGCAAGATAAGCGTGAGTGCTATGGATGGCGTTCTCGTAGGGAGACGGGAGCGGATCCATAGTGGTGTATTGATATGGTGAATGTGTGGACTCGTGTGCGCCACCTCAAAAGAGTTACTTGCAGTCGTAGTTCAGGTTAGCCACCGAGTCAAAGCTAGCTTGCTGTAGTTAAACTCCACCACCCCCTTTGTTGATAATGATGCATATGTAGTTAGTTCTGATGTAAGTCTTGCTGGGTACATTTGTACTCACGTTTGCCTATTTTATGTTTTTGCAGAGAGACTTCGGTCTCACTAGTAGTTCCGCGTGGACTTCGACGTTTAGCTTGTTACCTCAGCTACGATCTTGTGCCCTCGGCAGGATCTGATAGATAGTCAGGCTTCTCAGCCTTTTTCATTTATAGATGTCTGTACCCAGACATGATAGCTTCCGCTTGTGCTTTGACTTGTATGCTCTGATTGTTGGGTCATGAGACCCATGTTTGTAATGTCTCGCTCCTCGGAGCCTATTGAATAAATTACTTGAGTCGTAGAGTCATTTTGTGATGCCATGTTGTATTGCACATATCGAGCATATTGTGTGTATGTTATTGAAATGCTTGGTATGTGTGGGATCTGACTATCTAGTTGTTTATCTTTAGTAGCCTCTCTTACTGGGAAATGTCTCCTAGTGTTTCCACCGAGCCATGGTAGCTTGCTACTGCTCCGGAACACTTAGGCTGGCCGGCATGTGTCCTTCTTCGTTCCTGTGTCTGTCCCTTCGGGGAAATGTCACGCGATGAATACCGGAGTCCTGTTAGCCCGCTACAGCCCGGTTCACCGGAGTCCTGCTAGCCCAGTGCTACAGCCTGGATTCACTCGCTGATGGCCCACACGTTCGATGCTGGGTCATGGATGCCTGTCCCTGTAAGTTTGTGCCACTTTGGGTTTACGACTAGCCATGTCAGCCCGGGCTCCTTATCATATGGATGCTAGCGACACTGTCATATACGTGTGCCAAAAGGCGCAAACGGTCCCGGGTAAAGGTAAGGCGACACCCGTGGGAATACCGTGCGTGAGGCCGCAAAGTGATATGAAGTGTTACATGCTAGATCTATGTAGCATTGAGTCGGGGTCCTGACACAATCACCTCCGCCGAGTTCTCGCCGTAGTCTGGGTTCATCCCAAACCACTCCGGCGGTACCTCCTCGCTGTCTTCAGACCGCTCGGGGACGAAGATGCTGGTGTCGGTGTACTCGGCGATCGCCGCAACACGCTTGACGAGGGTGTCTTCCGTGGCCGCCAGCTCCGGCTGGGCCTCCGACCGAAGCGTGGCCAACCGGTCTAGGTCCAGCCCCGGATACCATGCCTTGACGAACTCCAAGGCCCTGCGCGCTCCAGCTCAGGCCGAAGAGCCCTTCCAGGCCTCAAGACGACGAGCCGCGACCTCCAGCCAGTCGGCCATCAGGCTGGGGGTGCGCGAAGCCTGCATATCCGGCCACCGGGCGGCAATCGCCTGAGCACCGACACGCTGAAGCCGGAGCAGCATCCGGTGAGCCGGCCGGAGGCGAGCCTCGATGCTCAGGATGTGCTTGTCAAGAGTTTGGGGGCATCCGCGGCAATCTCTGTGCCCTCCGCCCTCTGACCTTCACGGTCAGCCTTGATGGCTTGGATGGCGGCCTGCGACTGCCCAGGGAAGAAGTCTACAAAGACGCGAAGAAACGAAGAAGCTAGTCAAAAACTAGGAGTCGGCACGACTTAAATCGGCAGCTCGAAGAAAGAAAATAAAGAGACTCACCATCAACTATGTCTTCAATCTCATGGAAGCCGGATGACAGCAGCGCCTCCTTGTGAGACCAGGAGGAGCGCTTGCTCGCGAACTCGGCCAAGAGGGCGGTTTCTGTCTCCTCCGCCTCCCTCTACGACTTCACAAGAAGCTCCTTTTGCTCTGCCAATTTAGTAGCCAGCAGATCACGCTCCGTGGCGATCTTGCTGCACTCCTCCTCTTTGGCACGCAAAGCGGAGTTGGCGTTGCTCAGCTGTTGTTGAAGAGCAGCGTTGGCCCCTGAGAAGAAGAAAGAAAGAAGGCGTCAAGCCACCAGTAAAGAAGGTCGCCGGGGAGATCCGGCCCGACTGCTCAGCAGTCGGCCCGAATATCAGGGACTACAGCCCGCAGGTGCGCCAGCGCGCCCCCGCGAAGAAGGAAAAGGACTTACTCCGGCTCTCCGACAGATCGGTGGTCCGCTTGCCCAGCTCTTCAACGTTACGGTTGAAGGCAGCGAGGCGGAGGTTGTGGTAATCCTGCGACGAACGTTTCAGACAAAAACTTAATACCCAAAGTTCATCAATTGGAGTTCCGGGCTGCCTGCTCAGCAGCCAGCCCGAAACTCGGGGACTACACCCAGTGGGTGCGCTGGCGTGCCCCCACAGAGAGGAACAAGAAAACCAAATGCCAAAAGGAAAAACATACCCGGACGGCTGCACACGACGCCAGGTATGCCTTGGTGCAATTCTGGAGAGCGTCGCCCTCGGCACGAAGCTTCGCCTGGACGTCCAGAAGCGCCTGGTTCAGCGGCCCTGTGTGCCTGGTTTAGCGTCGCCCTCCTCGCACCCACCCAATGGGCGCGGCGCTCGTCGCCTCGGTGTCTGGGATCGCCGAGCTGGCAGCGCCGGTTTCTAGGGGACGGGGCGCCGAAGTCTCCTTCTCCAGATGGTGGCGCGTTGGCGAGCCGACTTGGAGGAGTAGCCTCGGCATGGCCTCGTCTTCGGTCGGTGGCACCGGAGGGCCCGCCGGCTGCTCGCCCTGCGCACCTTCAGACGGCGGCGGATGCGGCGGCGGAACGTTCACATCCGGCGTACAGGGGTCGCCGCCCTCCCCCACCACGATGGGGTTCTCCCCGCCGGCTTCCCCAGTCTGCCCCGTGAACTCTGGAGGCGGCGGCACAGAGTTCAACGGGGTGACGAGCACTGCCGACTGGCGGCGTGCGGCTTCCTCAGCCTGCTGCTTTGCCGTGGCGGCGGCTTCGGCCTCCGCTAGTTTTTTCTTAGCGGAGGCCTCCGCCCTGTCGGCCACCGCCTTCTCCAGGCGGAGGGCCTCTTCTTCGTTGCGCTTCTCTTGCGCATTCCGCTCCATCGCCTCCCGGAGGTCAGCAGCGGGGTCAATCCGCCGAGTGGTGGCGGACGTCTCTGCTGACCCCATGACGGAGGCGGCGGTGACCCTCTCAAGAGAGAGGGGAGCCCTGAAGCAAGAGGGGCAAGCAGAGACTCAGACAAACTACGAAGAAAGAATAAAACTTTGAAGACAGAATACTCACGCGGAGACCAATGACGGCTTCTTCACTTCCTTATGGAAGTGGATGGCCTTCGCGGCCACCTCGTCCCGCCGGGTCGCCGCAGCCGAACCCTTGGGCTTCTTCGGCTGACTGCCAAACAAGGTCGGCACGGCCCTGCGTTTCTTCCCGCCGCCTGAAGCGCCAGGCTGGCTGGCTCCTGGCTGATGGCGAGGGGCGACTTCTCCCTCGGCGTCTTCGTCAGGCCAGTGGGCGAAAGTGGCCGAAGGCCTGAAGTCGCCCGATGTTCCTCCTCCTCCCTCGGCGTCATCTTCTAGAGCCGTCGCCCCCAGATTAGGGTAGTCGACGTCGCTCTCTGCCCGGTCGGCGAGGAACTCGCGGGCCGGCCCCGAGGTGCCGGCTGGTGGGTGAAGGAGGGGATTCTAACCAAAGCCCACTGGTCAAAACAAAACTCGGCAAGAAGAAGACAATCCAAAGAAAGAAAAGAAAGGCGACTCACCACGGGCGGGGGGTTGGTGCGGGAGTACGGCTCCTTGCCAAATCGCCAGTCATCCAAGAGCCTGCTGTCCGAGAGGTAGTTCACCATGAAGGCCACCTCTTCGTGAGGCATGTCCTTGGAGCACATCCGACTCGGGTCGCGGTGCCCGCTCATCTGGCATATCATATGAGGGCGGCCTTGGAGTGGGAGAACTCGGCGTGAAACGAAGGCGTCCAGTAGATCCGGACCAGTCAGACCCTCCGACTGCGTCAGCACTCAGAGTCGCGTGATGGCGCCGGCTCCCGCAGGCGTCAGCGACTTGGCCCGGTACGACCAGTTGGGCAGTCGCCCAGCCGGCGGGCCGGCTTCGAAAGCCGGCAAGTTGACCCAGTCTCCCCTCACGGAGGGGTTCTTGACGTAGAAGTAGGATCTTTGCCAAATGTTCACCGACTTGATCAGCGAGATGGAGGGGAAGGGATTGTCGACCCCCGACCTTCGCACGACAATGAATGCGCCGCTCTGAGCCGGCACGCTCGCAGCCTAGATGCCGAGCTTGGAGAAGAAGAACTCCCCCCAGAGCTCGAGGGTGGGGAGGACTCCGAGGAAGCCTTCGCACATGGCCACGAAGGCGGACAATAGCACCACTGCGTTGGGGGTGAGGTGGTTCGGCTGGAGGCCATAGAACTCCAGGAAGGACCGGAAGAAACTGCTCGCCGGTAGCCCCAGCCCGCACAGGCAGTGCGAGCAGAAGATGACCCGCTCGCTCTCCTGCGGTGCGGGGGGAATCTCCCCCTTTGGCGCAAGACGCACCTGCACGTGCTCCTCGCTGGGAAGCCGACGAGTCCGGCGGAGGAACTCAATGTGGTCTTCATGAACTTCGGAGTCGTCCCAGGTGCCGGAGCACACTGGGGGAGGCGCGGCGGCGGAGGAAGAACTCGTCGCGAGCTATCGCGGCAGCGTTCGCCGGAGCATGGGCGTGCGGCGGAGCGAAGAAGTGAAGAGGAAGGAGGAGAGCAAGGAGCAGCAAGGAGGAAGAGAACGAGGAGTAGTTGGAAGGAGGGGCGCGCGTGGCCCCCTCTTCCCCCTACTTATAGCCTCGTGTGCTATGAAGCCGAGGGGGCGGACGTGGGGATTTACTGCGCCCACAACCCCATGACCCCCACGATCCACGATAAAGTTACTGCGTGCAGTAACTCCATGGGAATCCCAACTGTCCATCGGGGCCGCAGCGGATCCGCTTGGGCACCGAGGCGCGGTAGTGGCGGGCCCCCGCCTATGGGCCTGTCCCGTCGCGCGCGTAGGCTGGCAGGACGGCCTAGCCACGTGCCCTTGCGTGACAGGCCAAAAACGGGCGGCGGCCTGGAGGCTTAGCTAGCACGCCACTTAAATCCCGCTGCGACGTTCGAAATATTGAGCGAGTCGGAATTGAGTGAGTCCGAGTTGAGCAAGTCCGACTCATTCTAGTCGGCCCGGCAGAAGTCAATCAAAGACCATGTGTTGAGCACCCGGAAAGAGAAACTGCTGAGGCTTCTCGGCCGATCGTCCGCGGCGCCTCACCAGCTTCGGGGACTACTATCGGAGTAATGGGCCACGGGTAGGCCAACCCGAGTCCCATAACCTTTCAAAGACATCGGGGCAGGCTGCACCCCTCAAGACCCCAGGATAAAGAGCTGCCTCTTGAGGAGTCGACGGCAAGGCGGCCGACTGCCCGCTCACGGCCGAGTCCCAGGGACGACTTCTAGAGAAGCCGGCTTTGGGGAGTCGGCCTGCGACTCCAACAAACCCCATGACCTCATCAAAGGGGACGAGGCAGGGGCGTGGCTACAGCAAAGCCCACCCCCGCGCCTCACCAAGCGCAGGCATGGCCATAGCACGCCGTACCCCGGAGGATCTCCGTGCGGCGTGGCACTATTGCCATGCCGGCCCTGACATCAGCACCGCAGGGCCGAATCCTGCACCCACGACGGCTTGTCTGTACGGCCTGGAGGCAGCAGGGCCCACCAGTCAGTAAGACCTCGGCAGATGGCGGGAGAACCACCAGTCGGACCCGTCGGGAGTTGGCCCGGGGTAGTCGGCCGAGCCCTCCCCAGGGGCCCACGCGCCATTAATCAAGATGAGATGGGGAGTGGCAATAGTGATCGCCCGCCAGGCGGCGGGGCTGTTGCCACGACCTCATGATCAAGCCCGCGTCATCAGAAGTACGGCTACAGTAATCAGCAGCTGGCAAGACCCGCCCGCGGCGGACGCGGCCTGTCCGCTCCGTACTCGGCCAGTCGGCGGGCCCCAGCGGTCAGCAGAGAAGATGGAGGCCAGAGACACTGATGGTTGGACCCACGCCCAGCCGGATTACCATTGTACCCCTGGGGGGTAGGCCTATATAAACCCCCCAGGGCACCCATGCAAAGGGTTGGAACCCATTAGCTCTAGACCAGATCATATAGAAGGGAGAGAGCTAGCCTTGCCCCCACCTACCACCAGAAAATAGCTCAAGGAGCAACCGTGTAAGCACTTTGCCATAGTGATCATGCGGAGACCCCGTAGAGCAGCAGTAGGGGTATTATCTCCCCGGAGAGCCCCGAAGCTGGGTCAGATTCGCCAGCGTGCATGTCTTCGCCTCATCCCACTTCCAGGCACCGGCGACGTTTTACTCGCCCCCACCATGATAAGCCATTCGTTGGCATATGTCACACCAAACCCCCGACAATATATCAAAATGTTCATCATGATGTGCTCTTCATTTCATTCCATTGAGCCATACTTGTTTGAGTCCATCTTGATGCCCAAATCACTGATGCAAGAGTGCTATAAAATGTTTGCTCCTGGTACTTAGCAGATTATGAGGGTTTGTCATTTTTGTCACCTTTGTTGTGTGCATCATATGGTCATGAGCTCTACATGTATTTTGATCTATGCCATTCCATCTTTACAGAGGTGCTTGCCATGTATTTTTGTGATCTATGTTGTGACTAGCACAAGCATGCAAAGTAGCCTTCGTGATATTACTGATTTCAGGGACTTAGGATTTTGCTAAGTCCTTGTTCTGCTATTATTTTTATGTCGTGTAAACATGATGCTACAGTGAGATCCATGCTTTGTTTGAGTATCTTCAGTAAGGATGATTTGGACATATGGTTGTGCTCTATCCATCCATGCCACTTTTTGCTATAACACGGGCAGTTACCAGGCCGAAACATATCTCAGGCCGTTGTTGGCCCACTGATATCATGGGCCTTTAAGAGGTCGAAAGTTTAGTACAGACATCAACGGGCCGAATTATGCGACAGGCCTTTAGAGGCCCAAAGTCACGTTGGGATTAACTGTTGCCACCTTTATCACGGGCCATTAGTGGGCCCGATGTCTTGTTGGACCATATATGGCCCATGCGCAGCACGGGCCATTCCCAGGCCGAAAGTCACACCGGGCTGAAATGGGCCCATGTTTACATCGGGCCTCTAACAGGCCGAAAGTCACTGGGCCATAATTGGGCCCAAATATTCGGCGAACAATTAATGAGCCAGATCTGGCTTCGGGCCGTAAATGGGTCCAAATATTTGGCGAACAATTAATGGGAAGATATGGCTTCGGGCCGTAAATGGGCCTTTATTAAGCAGGCCGTTATTGGGCTGGCCCACTATTACCTGAGTAAGTACTACGGGCCTTTGACTGGGCCAGCCTTTTTAACATATATGGGCCTTTGTTGGGCCGTGCCACGTATCGACGTATCATAGGCGCTGTGGGTCCAATGACTGGATGACATATGTCTCAATGGTGAGCCGACACGTGTTCCCTCCAGCCAATGATGATTTTACACGTGGAAAATCCCCATTGGTCGGGGCTGTTAACGGGTTATCGGGTCCAAAACCGAACCCGATAGCTTAACAGTGTTCCGTTATGGTGGATGCCATGTGTCAGTCACCCTTGACGAAAGCACTTCTGTGACACGCGATTTATTGTCATGGAAGTGGACACTTCTACGACAACACAGGTATGACTATCTTGATTCTGGCATGGATGTTCATGCATGACAGAAAATGTGACCTACTGTAACAAACATGAATCATCACGGAAGTGTATTTTTTTAGTGAGTAAATCCAAAACTCGTCTGAAATTCATGAAACTTGGCATGCTATCATGGAGCGGCATCAACATGCCGTGGTCCAAATTTTGTCCCATTTGGGGCAGGTTTGGCTATATGCTTCTCACAAACCGGAGCTTCTCACAACAAGCATGATGGTTTTCGGTAGGGAACGCCCCACCTTTGGGGGCGAAATGGTATCCAATGCCTTTTATTGCTTTCAAGTTTTTTTCTTATGTCAACTTAGAACAACAGGAGTGTTGTGTGAATTTTTGTCATTTTTCAAGGTTCATTTGGACATTTTTATGCATTAAGTGAGTTTTCAATGCATTTATGTGCATAATTCTAATTTGAACTACATGCACATGCTCCAGTGCATATAAATTGGTTGAAAAAATCAAATCTTTGTCCTTGGGTGCATGCTCAGGTCCCATGCAATAAATGGGAATGAATTTCAAACACCATGGCACCGTTGATTACCGGCAAAACATTGAGATGCCTCATTTTTAAATTCTAGTAAATCCAAAACTCGTCTGAAATTCATGAAACTTGGCATGCTATCATGGAGTGGCATCAACATGTCGTGGTACAATTTTTTTCCCATTTGGGCCAGCTTTGAGTATACACTTCTCACAAACAGGAGCTTCTCACAACAAGCATGATGGTTTTCGGTAGGGAAATTCCCAACTTTGGGGACGAAACGATATCCATTGCCTCATATTGCTTTCAAGTGTTTTTCTCGTGTCAACATAGAACAACAGGAGTGTTGTGTGATTTTTTGTGATTTTTCGGGGTTCGTTTGGACATTGTTATGCATTAAGTAAGTTTTCAATGCATTTATCCGTATAATTAAAATTTGAACAACATGCGCATGCTCCATTGCATATAAATTTGTTGAAAAATCAAATATGTGTCCTTGGGTGCATGCTTAGGTCCCATGCAAGAAATGGCAATGAATTTCAAACATCAGGGCACCGTTGATTGCCGGCAAAACATTGAGATGCCTGGTTTTTAAATTCTAGTAAATCCAAAACTCGTCTGAAATTCATGAAACTTGGCATGCTATCATGGAGCGGCGTCAACATGCCTTGGTACAAATATTGTCTCTTTTGGGGAAGGTTTGGGTATATGCTTCTCACAAACCGGAGCTTCTCGCAACAAGCATGATGGTTTTCGGTAGGGAACATCTCACCTTTGGGGACGAGACGATATCCATTGTCTCTTATTTCTTTCTAGTTTTTTTCTCGTGTCAGCATAGAACAACAGGAGTGTTGTGTGAATTTTTGTGATTTTTCATGGTTCGTTTGGACATTATTATGCATTAACAGAGTTTTCAATGCATTTATGTGCATAATTCAAATTTGAACTACATGCGCATGCTCTAGTGCATATAAATTGGTTGAAAAATCAAATCTTTGTCCTTGGGGGCATACTTAGGTCCCATGGAAGAAATGGGAATGAATTTCAAACACCATGGCACCGTTGATTGCCCGCAAAACATTGAGATGCCTGGTTTTTAAATTTTAGTAAATCCAAAACTCGTCTTGTAGGGGATATTACTACTAGACGTAAACCGGCCAGGAATAACCGGATTAACTCTATGAAGATTAGAAGCCCATGTAGACGTAAGGATGATGGCTCTTTACAAAGGACCAAGGCCCAAAGGCGGGTTAAGGTCTATAGATGTAAACTGACTTTCTCATGTTACTTGCATTGTAAGATAGGAAGGATAGATACCGAGCCAGACACATTTATGATCCGGCCTCGGGACTTTGTAAACTGGCGGGCATCAACCTGTGTATATAAAGGGACAACCCGACAGCGGTTTAGGGACAACACACAACAACTCGAGAACCAGGCAAGGCGGATTCGCTCCCTGGTCATCGAAGCCCTAGCAATACCAACACAACTAGACGTAGGCTTTTACCATCATCGAAGGGGCTGAACTAGTATAAAAACCATCATGTCGCTTGTCTGGTTTAACCCCTTTCAGATAACCCGTAGTGATGGCTCCACGACTAAGTCCTTTCACGAGGACATCTGCCGTGACAAAACCATGACAGTTGGTGCCCCATCGTTGGGCTATCGCACGATGGTTTCAAGTTCTTGAAGGGCAGCTTTGAAGGACTCAAGGGATACGTTGTGGGCCGGATGACTAAGGGTCGTCGTGGCAAGCTCTACATCGACGATGCAGGATGGGGTCCCGAGGCTGGTTCAATTGAATACGGGTACCGGGTTCCCTTTGGTGGAATTCACGTCTTCATCGGAAAGATCGGCGAACCAGGCCCTGAGCCGGACACCTGGACCGACATAATCGAGACGGCTCAGTGTGCAAGCCCTGCTTAGGTTCAGCATGCAGCAAGGCATGTTTTCGTAGGTATCATCCATGGAGAGGAACATGAGGATGGACCGGTATCTGATGGGGAAACCGTTGTCTGTTCTGACGACGAGTCTTCAACCGGAGAGACAGAGTCGCTGTATCAGCTGCAGGACGGCCGGATTAGCGGAGGTTCTGATGGCAACAGTATTCCGGACCCCCTCGATCTGCCAAGCCGGGTCACGGTCTTCATGGCCGGTACACAGCCAGCGCAACATTCTTCTACCACCGCGGCATTGCTCTTCGGTTTAGCAACAGCAACACCAGCAGGAGCAGGGGGCTCTGCACCGCTGCTGGGTCAGGTTCTGTCTGATTTGTTCGACGCCTTAGCAACATTGCTGGCAGCAGAAGTGGATGCGGCAACCTGAGATCATCACAATGCGGAGATTGCAAAGGTGAAAGATCAGATAACTCAGGCTAAAGCGGACTTGGCAGCAGAGAACGCCGGGATGGCTACAGAATGGGCCGAGTTGGAAGCTTAGGCCTACCGGCTTAGGCTGGATCAGAGTGCCTCAGACGATGTCATGAGGAGGAGATACCGGTCGCACCTCCCACCGGGCTATGAGCCAAGAAATCTCTTCAACACGCCAGGAGCAGGAACCAGTAACCCGCCGGTGGGGAACCAGACTGAGGCACCGGTAATAGGAGCGCCGGTTCAGCCGCGCACGATGAACCCGCCTCATCAGAACAACATTGTGCCACGGTACGTTCTGACGCCCCCGGGGCATTACTCCAACCCGTTGGATAACATTGTGGCCGCCACTTCACGATTGGCAGCCCTCCCAACTGACGGCAAGTCACCAGTGGCGATCGAGACACGACGGGCCAAAGAGCTCCTTCAAACAGCTTTAAACCAGCAGCATGCTTATTCGCATAGTCGCAAGAGGATTCATTCCACCCCCCGTCCGAGTCGGAGCTACAGCAGGCACGTTGAGGATGAACCGGCCGTGTCAAGCAGTGCATGTCACCGCAACTCGCCGCGAGGGCATAACCCGGTGGGTGGTGGTGCTAATGCGCAGGATGTGGTGGATCATGGTCGTGCACGTTGAGAAGCCGAGTTAGCAGCACAACATGTGGCTCGTCAGCTTACTCCGGTTCGTCCTACCGCTTCAGTGGAGCCAGGTGTGGTCTTCAGTTCATTAGGGGTGTCGTGCCTCACCCCCTCTTTGCGTAATGTATGACTGCCCAAGGATTTTAAAGGCCCTCATAAGGTGCCCAATTACACTGCCGATTTACCCCACTGAGTCATGGGTTGAGAGTTATGAGATGGCGATGGAGATGCTGGATGTGGATGAAGAGGTGTGTGCTAAGTACTTCACCATGATGTTGGAGGGGACAGCTCGTACTTGGTTAAAGAGCTTACCACCTAACTCCGTCAGGTCATGGGCTGAGTTAAAACACCGGTTTATCTAGAATTTTAAAGATACTTGTAAGCAGCCTGTGTCGATTGTGGACCTGGCCGCTTGTTTTCAAGATGATGGGGAGTCTACAACCCATTGGGTGAAGCGAGTCTCAGCTATTCTGCATTCGTTGGACCGCATCAACGCAGATACAACAGTTTTGACGTTGGAGGGCAATTGTCGGTTTATGCCATTCAAACTGAAGCTAGGGAGGCTCAAACGCCACTGCAATGACATGTCAAGCCTTACGGCTGCTTTGGTGAAATATGCCGATTTAGATAGCACAAAAGACCCTGAGTCGGAGGATGACAAAACGGGGAAGGGGAAAAAGAACGGCAATGCCAAGGGGCAGCAGCACAATCTGGTAGGTCATGGGAAATGGTAAGCGCCAAGCAGATAATAGCCTGGACTTTGTGGCTAACACCAATGCCCAGTACAACGGTTAGCATCGTAAGGGCAAACCGCCTCATAGGGGAGGAGGGTCAGGCCCCAATATGGAGCGCCTATTAAATCAACCTTGTCCAAAGCACGGATCGAAGGAGAAGCCAGCTTCACATCTTTGGAAGGATTGTTACATCATGCGAGAGTTCAAAAATTCCAATATGTTTCAGTACGACAATGGCCCGCCCGGCGGTTCAGGAGGCGGTTTTCATGGGATGGTTATGTAGGGGGCAGCTCCGGTTCAGGATTCCAAGGCCATCAGACCGGACATGGTAATCAAGGTAATCAGGGCAATCAGGGAGGTTATAACCATCATGGGAATCAGCAACAGCGACAGTCGGGTTATCAGAGCAATCTGAAGCAATTGAATAGTGGGCAGTATCATGTCTTCACCACTAGCTTTTGTAAGCGTGATCAGAAGCTTCACAAGAGGGCCATAAACTCTGTTGAGCCGGTAGTGCCTCAGTATTTGCGCTGGTCTGAACAACCAATTTTATGTAGTCGAGAAGATCACCCACCCCGGGTTGATAATCCGGGTCATCTGGCCTTAGTGGTGGCACCTGAAGTTGGGGGTTATAAGTTCTCCAATGTGCTTATGGATGGAGGAAGTAGTATCAACATCCTTTACTACGATACCTTCCGCTGTATGGGACTGACAGATAAGAATCTTAAACCGTCGAACATCGTTTTTCATGGTGTGGTGCCTGGTAAGTCTGCTTATCCAGTGGGCAAGATAGCCCTAGAGGTGGCTTTTAGAGATGATCATGACTCAAGGTCAGAAACGTTGACTTTTGATGTGGTGAAAATCAAGAGTCCGTATCACGCCCTGTTCAAACGACCGGCTTATGCCAAGTTCATGGCAAGGCCGTGTTATGTTTATCTACAGCTTAAGATGTCAGGTCATAAGGGGACCATCATAGTACATGGGATCAGAAGATTGCTTTGGAATGTGAAGAGGGTGATGTGGCTTATGCTGAGTCGGTTTGTGCCATAGAGGAGCTAAACTTTTATAAAGATAAGGTTGATCCGGCAGACATGACTTCTTTCAAAAAACCAACTACGGAGCATGATCCAGTGTTGAAGTTTAAATTGTCTACAGACACTAAGATGGCTGATTTTGTTCCTGGTGATTCATCCAACAAGTTCGGCATTAGCGCTAACTTGGATACCAAATAGGAAAGCGCGCTCATCGAGTTCATCCATGAGAACCGGGACATATTTGCATGGAAGCCTTCTGACATGCCAGGTGTACCAAGGGAAATCGCTGAGCACACACTTAATATAGATCCTAAGTTTAAACCAGTCAGGCAGTTTCTCCACCGCTTTAATGAAGAAAGGCGTAAGGCTATTAGTGCGGAGGTAGCTCGGCTGTTAGCCGCAGGGTTTATCGTGGAGGTCTTTCACCCGGAGTGGCTGGCTAATCCGGTGCTGGCTCTTAAGAAAAACGACACTTGGCGTATGTGTGTGGACTACACAGACTTGAACAAGGCCTGTCCAGCTGATCCCTTTGCCCTCCCTCGTATTGATCAGATTACTGATGCTACGACAAGTTGTGACCATTTGTGTTTTCTGGATGCTTACTCTGGTTATCATCAGATCAAAATGGCAGTTGAGGACCAGGAGAGGACAACTTTTATAACTCCCTTTGGAGCCTTCTTCCATGTCTCCATGCCCTTTTGTCTCAAGAGTGCTCAAGCAACTTATTAGTGTTGTGTTTAGAATTGTCTTCATAAGCAGGTCGGGCGCAATGTTCATGCATATGTGGATGATATTGTGGTGAAGTCCGGGAAGTAGGAAACATTGATAGATGACTTAAGAGAGAATTTTGACAACCTCCGGGTTTATAAGATGATGCTTAATCCGGACAAATGTGTTTTTGGTGTTCCGGCAGGCAAGCCTTGGTTTTCTGGTGTCTAACAGGGGCATTGAGGCTAATCCAGAAAATATTTCAGCTATGACATCCCTGGCTAAACAGGCATGTATCAATGACGTTCAACGATTAACAGGCCGGATTGCGGCTTTGAACCGGTTTATTAGTCATCTTGGGGAGAAAGCTATACCTTTATATCAGATGTTAAAGAAAACAGATGACTTTGTCTGGAGCGACACGGCTGATAAAGCGTTTGAAGATTTGAAGAGACAGTTAGCTGAGCCGCCTGTCCTTGTGGCTCCGGTCGATAAAGAGCCTTTACTGCTATATGTGGCTGCTAATGCTCGGGCCGTTAGTGTGGCTATTGTAGTGGAGCGCAAGGAGGCTGGAAAGGAGTATCCGGTTCAACGGTCAGTTTATTTTATCAGTGAGGTGCTTATCGAATAAAAGTAGAGGTATCCGCATTGGCAGAAGCTGGTGTATGGAGTTTTTATGGCAAGCCGGAAGCTCAAGCACTATTTTCAGGGTCATCGTATCACAGTGGTTAGTTCAGCCCCTTTGGGAGATATCATCCAAAACAGAGAGGCGACTGGCCGGATTGCCAAGTGGGCAATTGAGCTTGGACCTCACGGTCTCAAATATACACCTCACACAGCGATCAAATCTCAAGCACTCGTGGACTTCATCAACGATTGGACAGACTTGTAGGCACCAAAGGAAAAGCGAGACAACACTTATTGGACTATTCACTTTGATGGGTCTAGGCAATTGGAGGGCTCGGGGGCTGGAGTCATATTAACTTCCCCACGAGGTGACATGTTTTGTTATGTTCTCCGCTTAAAGTTCCCTTGTACTAACAATGCAGTTGAGTACGAGGCCTTACTCCACGATCTGCGGATGGCCGGGTTAAGTGCTTCGGTGACTTGGACCTGGTGGCTCAGCAGGTATCTGGCACTTCGGATTCTATGGATCCACTCATGGCTGCATATCGACGGGAGGTAGACATAGTGGCTGGTCAATTCAAAGGTTATCAAGTTAACCATATTGACCGGTGAAAGAATAAAGCGGCGGACGCTTTAAGTCGTCTAGGCTCTCAACGTAAACCGGTGCCACCTAATGTCTTCCTCGACGTACTTCATAATCCGTCGCTCGAGCTACCCATAGAGGAGGAGTTGGCTATTCCTGACCCGGAGGCCCAGTTGGTGTCAGCTTTGCATGTTATACCGGATTGTACAGTCCCGTACCTGGCTGACATGAACTGGGGCGACTTATCGGAGGATGAAACCTTGGCCCGGCAGATAATCCGGCGGTCCAAGTCAATAACCATTATCAATGGGGAGTTACATCATTACAGCGTGACAGGGGCGATTCAGCGTTGTGTATCTCCTCAAGAAGGTTGTGAGATTTTGCGTGAGATCCATGACGGAGATTGTGGTCACCATGCTGGCTCAAAGTCCTTGGTGGCTAAGGCTTTTCGTCACGACATCTACTGGTTGACGGCTCATGCTGACGCTGAGGATTTAGTAAAAAGGTGTGACGGTTGTCAGAAATTTGCATGCCGCACTCATGTTCAGACTCAGGACTTGAGAATGATTCCAATCACTTGGCCGTTTGCAACCTGGGGCACTACTAAGAAAACGGTTTTTAACGACAACATATGTGGTCGTTAAACGTCGGATCGTGGTCGTTAAAGGTCATTAACGACCACAGTCTACTGGTCGTAGTAGGCTCCGTCGTTAAAAGTACCACATACCTTTTGTGGTCGTTATTCTTGTAACGACGGGATGGTGTGTCGTCGTCAATGCCTGAGCCAATAACGACCATTTTGTCATCGCTAATAATGTAAACATGGCGATGAAAGTGGCATTACTGGTCAGTCTCTTCACCACTTTGATATCCTTCAGAGCCACTTACATTAATTCGTATAAGTTTCCATTGAGCGACCACTTTACGAAAAATCCTAAATTTGAATATTAACATCCACATTAATATAGAAACAAAGTAATCTGAATTGAAAGGATCATAGCCTCTTTTATTAGTAAATTCCAAAATTTCGACATACAATTATTATATTAAAATATCATCTAAGAAATTTGAGTCAAAAGCACTCATATGATGAATGTACGTGCTCATATCTATTTGGAAAATTACAAAACTAGAAAATATAACATTTATTAATCTTCAAGCAAGGGACACCATCTTTCTTTGAATGGACATCATTCTTGGTCAGTGAATACAATGCCTCCTGATGCCTCTCGGTGGACCATCAGCCCTACAAAATGTTAAGTAGTTTATGAAAATTAGCCCTTGTAAATAAATTGGCACAAAGTATAATAATATATAAAATCAATGTATGAGAATAACTTACTTGATGATGCTGGCTTCCATGAGATCTATCACTCAGAGATGTACTAGACATAAGACACTTAATTTATCACACTTCTTGTACCACAGAATTGAACTTTTTTCTTCCGGTACTTGTTTCACTTGCTTGGAAGCTTGGCGTTTATAAACCAATTCAGCCTTACTCAATGCTGGTCCTTGCAAATCTCTTGCTCTAATTCCACAACCAAAGCCTACACAATCACACCGCTTAGTTTAGTCACATTTCTGCATGACTTCATCATTTGAAAGACCTGGATTCAACTGAAGCATAGTCTGAATTTGTGCCTGAAGTGCCAACAATAAGTTATTTGCATCAACTTATATCTGTAAGTAGGTATTATACACTTGCAATTCATCAGATAAGTTAATGCATTTAAATTAAGTCTTACATATTTGGCGGAGGCCCTAGAATAAGCGAAGGTTGTACCCTTATTGTGAGTCTCAGAAAATTGTTTGTCTATTGGTAGTGGCTTGTTTTCCTTTGCTCCCTGTTCCAACAGAGGCAAGTAGCTATTATTAGTTGAGATAAAATGACAAGACAAGGCACAATGGGTTTATATTATTGGAAATGAAAAATAGCAAGTCTTAAATACATGTTCATAAAAACAGAATGTCATAAGTAAACAGTAAAAAAATTCAGATTATAATGTTGGATCCTATAACCAAACTTACCTTAATTGAGTAAAAAATATGTTTGAGAGCTGCGCTAGTAATATTGGATTACAGAGGATTCTATCCAATTGACTTAGTAAACTTTTGGAAAGAACGTGGAGATTTAGTGCAAGCATGATGCCATTTCCCAGTGCTCCTCTCGACAAAGTTGGCATTTCAGTTACAGCTTATTCAGTTCAAGAAACAGGAAAAATGCTGCATGAATGATATAAAACATACACTTGATGCGTGTAATTCACGGGAAGTGCTTAACTATGTAATACAAAAAATCTTATCAATTCTATTGAATAAAAACTGCACTTTATAGTGTTTTTGCATTGTTGATCCATCTGACTAAACTTAACTAGCTAGAATCTAGCACGTCAAGTTCTACTAGAATATATACGTAAAATACTCATGAGATGGTTAGATATATTATGTAGTTAGCGTCCTATTTTTTAGATGAACAAAACGTATTGCACAGAAATAAAAAACAAAGAAAGAAAATGACGATCAAGCATATAGCCTTGTCAAATTTATTTGCATAATTCTGAACAATGGAAAAGTTGGAGCAGAACAAAGTAATCTACAAGAATATATTGACACATGTAATGACCATACTCTGCATTTACTCTGGACTTCAAATTTTTCTCATAATGTGGGTGCCAGACTGCCAGCGTAGGAGACCAAGGCAAAGATGGTGGCTGCTCCCCAGGATGACTTCTTAGGTTCAATCCGTATTTGAGGACTCAAGCACCTGGCAGGCATGGCAAGGCCTGTGGTGTAGCAATGTTGGGGCGAGCGGCACCTAAAAATGGTCGGTGGCTGGAAGCTCACTAGGCGGAGATGTATGATAAGGTGCCCCGTCGAAGCCGACTGCATTAACGCCGCAATCCACTAGCGAGCCGCCGCACCAGCAGGGGAAGGCTGCCGCCATGACAGGGTATGGCCGCCGACGCCAACACCAAGATGAGCAGCGCGCGGCCCACCCCACATGACCCGTCGTAGAGGATGCCACTGGGAACTGTAACCATGCCAAGCTCAGCCGGAATCCGCTGTTCCGCTCGACGTCGGGACGGAGATGGGAGATCAGAAGTGGGGGAGGCGGCGGCTGGAGGGCCGGGCGGCCGCTGAAGGGAGAGATGCGTTGGGGAGAGATTTGTGGGCATATGTGGACTTTCCCCCTTTTCAGTATGGAATACTTATCTTCCTTCTTATTCGTCGTTTAAGTAGATAAGGATGTGGAATTGCCCTCTAAACATAACAAAACAACGACCACCATACCTAGCAAGGGTTCACGGGGCTAATTTGGAGGTGGGACTCAATCATTGTACCAATAACAACCAGGAGTTTCTAATAGTTGGTCGTTATTGACCTAATTTCTAGTAGTGGGGGCTCGATATGGTTGGAACCTTTAAGAGATCCAAGGACAAAAAGACCCACCTATTGGTGACGATTGACAAGTTTACCAAGTGGGTAGAGGCAGATCCAGTCAGTAAGTGTGATGCAGCCATGGCGGTTCAATTCATTAAAAAGGTGATATTCCGGTTTGGTTTTCCACATAGCATTATAACTGATAATGGTCCTAATCCGTCCAAAGGAGATGTGGAGGAATTTTGTCAACGTGAGCACATCCGGCTTGATGTAGCATCAGTGGCTCACCCCCAGTCTAATGGTCAAGCAGAGAGGGCAAATCAAGAAATTTTGAGAGGTATTAAACCCCGGCTTATGGTTCCTTTAAAGTGGACGCCGGGATGTTGGGTGGAGGAGTTACTTTCCGTTTTATGGAGTATGAACACCACACCAAACAGATCTACGGGTTACACGCCTTTCTTCATGGTTTACGGAGCAGAGGCGGTTCTCCCTAGTGACATCAGTCATGACTCACCCCATGTGGCGGCTTACATTGAAGCTGAGAATGAGAAAGCACGTCAGGACTCACTGGACCTGTTAGATGAGGAGCGTGATTTAGCAGCAGCACATTCGGCGATTTATCAACAAGATATCCGACATTATCACAGCCGCCGAGATAAGACCAGAACTTTTCAAGAAGGAGATCTGGTGCTCCGGCTCATCCAGGATTAGACTGATATGCACAAGTTATCCCCACCTTCGGAAGGACCTTTTGTGGTCAGCAAAAACCTACACAACGGGTCATACTACCTCATCTATGTTCGAGAGCACAAAGACTCACGCAAATCGGAGGAGGAGACCCAACGCTCGTGGAATATAGCTCTTCTTCGGCCTTACTATACTTGAGCCATAGGCTCTTCTTATGTACATACTTATGACAATGTATATATTATATAATAAACCTAAGCCTTAGCTAAAGCGGGGTCTCTGTTCTTTTTTACATCATGTGTGGTTCCATGGGGGCTTCTACTTATAAAGCGGAGTTCTATTAACCCGGCCTACAAAGTCACACAGATATAAAGGACATCACTAGGGGGCTTGGTCGTATTCAAACCATCGCTACACCTCTTGATCGGCTTAAAGCCAAAAAGGGAAATCACTAGGGGGCTTGGTTGTATTTACACCATAGCTACACCTTTTGATAGGCTTAAAGCCAAAAGGAACTTATGTGGAACCAAAGGGAGTCTGTTGCATAAAGCACAACTCAAACATAGGTAACCACTGAGCATAGCTCAAATATTACTTGGGGGCTCCTTGGTTCTCAAAGAACAAAGAGCTTCCACCCTTGTATTAGGCTATCAAGCCAGGCTTGGAAGCCAGGTGTATGCACCTAAAACCCCGGGTTATCCTGCCTCTTTAAGTAATCCACTCCGTCAGGTAAACCTGGTATGACCCATCGAACGTTTGACAAGTCAATCTCATAGACCCTCAACTTGTCAAAGTTAAAACGGTGATTGGTTAAAGATTGAGGTCCATTTTAAAAGGCTTTGAAAAATGGTTTAACTCAGCGGCCTGGCAGCCCATGAAAAGCCTTGCATATTTCTTTTGGATTTACTGTTTTTTACATAAATTTTGATTAGGGATTTATGAATATTTTTTGATAAACCGGTGTTTATTACAACCCGGCATGGCTTTCAACGCTCAGTTTTCAGTACACGATCAGTTCTAAACTGGTAGTAAGTTGCTCCGGTCTGGTTTTGACTCAAGGTCACCAGCATTATTCGAACAAACTGGTGGTTATCATAACGCGGTATGGTTTTTCTATCAACTGCCAAGAGGAAAAGGAGTCATCAATACTCCATATTGGTGTTTTCACCCTCACTATACCAACAGTTGGTCAGCCAACGAAGGTATATCATAGGTATCATCTATTTTATATATCTGGTTATTACAATCTTAGTTCTCAATCCAAGTTATGTATGTTTTTTGGGGATCATGACCCGTCCAGCGGTGAACCACTAGGACACTTTCAAGTTTTTATATGCAGGAACAAAAGCCATAATGGACTATGCATATAATAGCTCCCACAGGCATGGCAAAGTTCTCAGTACCAAGCAAAACAAACATGCTCGATGGCATGACAGATAAAGTGTTCACGCTATCCTATTACAAGGTGCTTTAAACAAGCCCAAATTGAATAATTGTTTTCATAGGAGTGGCAGACTGCAACTGGAAAACCGGCTACAGTTTATGATTCCTCATCCGGACGGCTTGAAGATTCACGGTTATCTTGAGCGGTCGCATTCTCCTCATCCCTACCCAGTCGTTGGAAATCAGTCGTTGACCAGTCGATTCCTGTTAAAGCTTGAAAAACGGCTTCTTCATCAATAAGGTTGGAAGGGTCAATGTCAGGAGCGTAAGTCTGCTTACGGATTGGCCGAACAAGCTCTTCTACATTATGAATCAGTGTGGGCTGTCTTTTCCCTTCAGCATCATAAACTGGTTGAAAATGGGATAGATCTGTGTCATCTGCCAATTTGCTTGCTATAGGCCGCATCTCCTTTGTCAGCCTTCGGAGATCGTCATTATTGAAATCTAAACTGTCCTCCTTCACGCCAGGATAGCCTTTGATGATATCTGCCGGTTCCAAATCTAGAATCCACGCCTTGGCTCGGATTAGCGCGGTCAATGCTCCTGATCTTGCGGTTGATCTCTTCAATTCATCTAACCGGGCAGGCAGCATGGCTAGCTTTTCGAGGGTTTCTTTTATCAGCATTGGAGGAGGCTTGTTATAAGCTGCCATGCAAATCGCCCGCTGGGATCCAGAATATAGCTCTTCTATTAAAGTATAGGCCGCTTTAAGCTTCATCCACATGTCGGAGCCCAGATGCGTTAGACAAACTTCATGAGAGGGTACTCACGAAACACAGCAGAAGTCATATCATTAATTTGTCACTTTAAGCCGGTAAGTTCTTCAACCAACGGCTTCAGGGCTGCTTCTGCGTCTTCGGCCTTCTTTATTAAATCGGCTTTTTCGGTCTCCCAGTATGCACACTCTTTGTTAAAGGTTTCTTTCAGCTTCTCCATGGATGATAAGGCATTTTTCAGCTCTTCCTTGGCCTTGGAAGCATCTGCTTGCTGAGACTTAACATTCTCCTGCAGGTCAGCGGTTTGAGCATCCTTCTTACTCAGCTCGGACTACGAAGGCAAGATATATCATCAATGGGCTATGAAGTACCAAGTGTATAACAAGTTATGCACTTTGTACTTGGGGGCTAATGTCTATTTGCTCTGTCATCAACATATTTTTTGCAAGTCTCAAGTACAATGCAAGCATTATCTTTGACACTTGGGGGCTAATGTACATCTATTCAAAGTTGAAGCATTGATTCAAGACCCGGTTTACCTAGGAAAGAAAAACCAGCCCTTTCGGGCTACACTTATGAAAACTACAGGAATACAATGATAAAGTACCGATTTGTTTCCAAGGATCACCTGACATATGGAGGATAGGCATGCAAGGATTGAGATATTACAAAGTCCTGATTTATGATTGCCATAATAAACCGGCCCTTGGGGGCTACTTGAGTTCATATTTACCAATTGGATTTACGAAAGGAAAAGTGATGAAAATACCTCATAGCACTCCTTCATAAGATTTACCAGACCGGCTTCATAATCACGGTTTGAGTGCAGATGGTTTAGGAAACTAGAGTGGAGTTCTTGAGCACTAAGATGGGCATAGCTGGATAAATTAGTGCTCCATTTGCATTTCTCCCTAGCAGCACGCTCTTCCTTGGCACTATGTTTTGCCAAAATAATAGGATGGCCAGAAGAGGTGTTACCAATACTAGTAATGATAACCTTGCCTTCTTTGTCTCCAGCAGCCTTTTCTGGAGTTGATGGAGTGTCAGTAGTTCTCACTGGACTAGAAGGTTTGTCATCAGTCCGGATTGGATTGGCCGGTTCATCATCTGGCACAGAAGTATCAACATCTGATTTTTCATCAGTGTTATGATCTTGAGGGGGTGGTTCATCAAATGTGGCTTCTATATTTGGACCCTCCGGTTCAACAGTTTGCTCCGGTTCAATAACCACCTGGTCTTCGGGTGGATTATTCACCCGAGCCTTTTTACTGGGCCTGGCTTTGGCTCTAAACAGAACAAGATGCAAAGGTTAGCATAGCGTATAAAGTATGAAACATCAAAGGAAGGGGGTGAAGTACTTACCCAGCTACGGTTTTGAGAGGAGGGAGTTGGGTCGCTGTTGACTCGCCAGAGGATGAAGGAGGTGTCACCTGATAATTCGAATCGAACGGATTAAGACGTTGTCGGAAATAGCCTGCCTTGGGATAAGAAGTGTCAGAAGTGGGTGAGACCATAGATCGGCATTTTCGAACCGTGGTGTCTGGTAAACCGGTCGAAGTGACCTTTTGACCGCTATGCCGGGTTGTGCGGCGAGCCTCGTGCTGCTGTTTCTTCCAAATAAATATTGGATCCAAGTGAGCAAGAGGATGAGAAAAGCTTACTTTCCGTACCGCTTGACGGATTTTTTGTGTTGGCAGAGAGTCTGAACAGGAGGAAAGGATAATTACCTCTGCATGGTCAGCTTGGCTGCCCTCAATGTCCTCCTGATAAGTATCATTGTCAATGAGATGCATGAAAAGTGAACCAAGTGAATCAAGTTCTACCACAACTTCCGGTTCATCCGGGTCGTCATCCAGTTCCATACTGATGCATTCGGGTGCCTTCCACTTTGTGGTTTTCTTGACGGCTTTTGTTTTAGGACAGGAAGGCTATGCCACTTTCTCTTGAGGTTTCTTCTTCCAGAATGGATCATCACCCTGTTTAAAAATAAGCAGAAGGGTATTCAAAGATTGTCCAGTCTAAAGATATCAAGTAAAGTGGAAGAACAATACTTACAGTGGGCAGTTTGTTTTGCGTGTAAAAGGGGTTTAATCCGGTTTGACGACAGACAGCTTTCGATTTGCTCAAAATTTTCTTGACAGCCTCAGTGACTTCTTCATCTGTTAGCTGAATATTGATATGACGTTGGGAGTCTTCTACTTCACCAGTATACTCACACATTAAGCCGGAGCGGCGACTTAACCGCAAGATACTATAGGATATCCATCAACGGATGAAGTCTACACCCGTTAAACTGTTGGCCAAGAAAGGCTCTTAGCTTGGCAAGTTGAGGTGCGTACGGGGCCCGTTCCTGGGCACTTAGTCATTGTGGAAGTGGATGAGTATTGGCAAGTTGGTGGGCACGGTAACCCGGCAGAGGGTTCTCATCTTCAGGGGAGGTTTCTCTACAATAGAACCAAGTTTGATTCCATTCATTAGGGTGACTGTGCAGCTTGGTATGAGGAAATTCAACCTCTTTTCTTTTCTGAATAGAGAATCCACCAAGTTCAGTATTGGGTCCATCTACAAACTAAGTGCGGCGGTTCAGATGGAAGAAATCTCGGAACAACTCAATAGTTGGCTCTTCTTGTAGGTACACTTCACAGGAAACTTGAAAGTTGCATATATTGGATACCGAGTTGGGTCCAATATCTTGAGGGTTGAGTTGAAAGCTGGCAAGCACATCCCGGAAAAACTTTGATCCAGGCGGTTTGAAACCACGGCCTATGTGATCAACAAACACCACTACCTCACCCTGCTTAGGGGTGGGAGGATTTTCCGGCGCAGGAACTTGCAACCGGATCTCAGTCTTCTTTGGTAAAGTGCCGATCTTGACCATTCCATTCAGTTGCTCCTCTGTAACCCGAGAGGGAACCCAGTTGCAGGAATAAAACTGCTTGTCCATTGCAAGTGAAAAGATGGGAAGAAATGTCGGTTTACAATTCATTCATAGTGATGCATAAGGTGCAGCAGGACAATGGCATCCAAGTATGTGAAATTGGTAAACCGGAGGATGATACAATTATGAATGATAAGGCGATAAGTGAAAAAAAGAGATATACACATATTATTAAACCGAAGTATGATAACGGAGATAAAGGCATTGATGGTTTACAAGGGGACTAATGGTATGTGATAGATTGCTTTCTATAAAGGTAAACCGCCTATGTGATAAAGAAGGTACAGATCTAAGGCAAGAACAACTAAGTAAGGTAAAACAGGTTTCACGAGATCACAGTGAAATTTTGGATCTACCAAAGTCAGGAAAGGGAAAAATATTGAGACTTAAAATTTTGGTCCCGAAACAGTTCACAAAAGGTCCAGATCAAGTTACTTTGTATTTAAGGTTTGGATCAAATGGCTGAGATAAGGAGTTCTGTAGCTGCCATGCGGAACACATCAAGATCAAGCTCGGCTATTTATGAGTTGACGAAGAACACGAGGAAAGCAACATGAACCTGCATGAACCCTAATGGATCAACATAGGAAATAGGAGAAGCTTACAGCGGCGGTTGAGGTCGCGGAGATGCGCCGCGTCTTTCTGATGCAACCAAGTTGATGCAGTGGCCAATGGAGATGCAGAGGCGAAGCTCGACGACGGCGGCGACGCTCGGGTGCAGGGGCGTCACAAGGATGAAGAAGAAGTGAGGAGATGAGTGGGGGGAAAAGAAAATGACCCTTGGTTCTATTTATAAGGTAAAGGGACAGGTGACAAGCGCGAGAATCGAGGAGCCGGAATATTGGATACCTAACAGGAGCGATCGCCTCGATTGTCGGAGGCTCATTAACTGAAAGGGAGATGTATCATTTTAAAATAACAAGGTGACATCATGGCGATTTATCATGATCCTGGAGTATGACGTCATGGCGGTTTACAAGATTAAGGTGAAGATGCAAAGAAGGAATTTTTCTAAATGTTGAAGATTGACATTAACAAATTCAAATCAATATGGGGCCTAATGCTGGGGATATTACTACTGGATGTAAACCGGCTCGGATAACCAGATTAACTCTATGAAGATTAGAAACTCATGAAGACGTAAGGATGATGGCGCTTTACAAAGGCCCAAGGCCCAAAGGAGGGCTAAGGTCTATAGATGTAAACCGACTTTCTCATGTAACTTGCATTATAAGATAGGAAACATAGAGACCGAGCAAGACAAGTTTATGATCCGGCCTCGGGACTATATGAACTGGCGGGCATCAACCTGTGTATATAAAGGGACGACTCGACAGTGGTTTAGGGACAACACACAACAACTCGAGAGCCAGGCAAAGCGGATTCGCTCCCAGGTCATCGAAGCCCTAGCAATACCAACACAACTAGATGTAGGCTTTTACCTTCATTGACGGGGCCGAACTAGCATAAAAACCCTCGTGTCCCTTGTCCTGTTTAACCCCTTTAAGCTAACCCGTAGCGATGGCTCCACGACTAAGTCCTTTCACGAGGACATCTGCCGTGACAAAACCACAACATGTCTGAAATTCAAGAAACTTTGCATACTATCATGGAGCGGCATCAACATGCCGTGGTACAAATTTTGTCCCATTTGGGGCAGGTTTGAGTATATGCTTCTCACAAACGGGAGCTTCTCACAACAAACATCATGGTTTTCGGTAGGGAACGTCCCACCTTTGGGGGCGAAACGATATCCATTGCCTCTTATTGCTTTCAAGTTTTTTCTCGTGTGAACATAGTACAACAGGAGTGTTGTGTGCATTTTTGTAATTTTTCGGGGTTCGTTTGGACATTTTTTATGCATTAAGTGAGTTTTTAATGCATTTATGTGCATAATTCAAATTTGAACTACATGCGCATGCTCTGGTGCATATAAATTGGTTGAAAAATCAAATCTTTGTCCTTGGGTGCATGCTTAGGTCCCATGCAATAAATGGGAATGAATTTCAAACACCCAAGCACCATTGATTGCCGGCCAAACATTGAGATGCCTGGTTTTTAAATTCTAGTAAATCCAAAACTCGTCTGAAATTCATGAAACTTAGCATGCTATCATGGAGTGGCATCAACATGCCGTGGTACAAATTTTTTTCCCATTTGGGGCAGGTTTGAGTATACACTTCTCCCAAACCGGAACTTCTCACAACAAGCATGATGGTTTTCGGTAGGGAAAGTCCCACCTTTGGGGACGAAACGATATCCATTGCCTCTTATTGCTTTCAAGTTTTTTTCTTGTGTCAACATAGAACAACAGGAGTGTTGTGTGATTTTTTGTGATTTTCGGGGTTCGTTTGGACATTTTTATGCATTGAGTAAGTTTTCAATGCATTTATGTGTATAATTGAAATTTGAACAACATGCGCATGCTCCAGTGCATATAAATTGGTTGAAAATCAAATATGTGTCCTTGGGTGCATGCTTAGGTCCCATGCAAGAAATGGAAATGAATTTCAAACAATAGGGCACCGTTGATTGCCGGCAAAACATTGAGATGCCTGGTTTTTAAATTCTAGTAATTCCAAAACTCGTCTGAAATTCATGAAACTTGGCATGCTATCATGGAGCGGCATCAACATGACGTGGTACAAATTTTGTCCCATTTGGGGCCGGTTAGGGTATATGCTTCTCACAAACCGGCGCTTCTCACAACAAGCATGATGGTTTTCGGTAGGGAACGTCCCACCTTTGGGGACGAAACGATATCCATTGTCTCTTATTTCTTTCAAGTTTTTTTCTCGTGTCAACATAGAACAACGGGAGTGTTGTGTTAATTTTTGTCATTTTTCGGGGTTTGTTTGGACATTATTAACATTAACAGAGTTTTCAATGCATTTATGTGCATAGTTCAAATTTGAACTTCATGCGCATGCTCCAGTGCATATAAATTGGTTGAAAATCAAATCTTTGTCCTTGGGGGCATACTTAGGTCCCATGCAAGAAATGGGAATGAATTTCAAACGCCATGGCACCGTTGATTGCCCACAAAACATTGAGATGTCTGGTTTTTAAATTTTAGTAAATCCAAAACTTGTCTGAAATTCATGAAACTTGGCATGCTATCATGGAGCGGCATCAACATACCATGGTACAAATTTTGTCCCACTTGGGGCACGTTTGGTTATATGCTTCTCACAAACCGAAGCTTCTCATAGCAAGCATGATGGTTTTGGGCACGAAATGATATCCAGTGCCTCTTATTGCTTTCAAGTTGTTTTCCATGTCAGCATAGAATAATAGGACTGTTGTGTGAATTTTTGTGTTTTTTCGGGGTTCGTTTGGACATTTTTATGCATAAACTGAGTTTCCAATGCATTTATGTGCATAATTCAAATTTGAACTACATGCGCATGCTCCAGTGCATATAAATTGCTTGAAAAATCAAATTTGTGTCCTTGGGTGCATGCTTAGGTCCCATGCAAGAAATGGGAATGAATTTCAAACACCAGGGCACCGTTAATTGCCAGCAAAACATTGAGATGCCTGGTTTTTAAATTCTAGTAAATCCAAAACTCGTCTGACATTCATGGAATTTGGCATGCTATCATGGAGGGGCATCAACATGTTGTGGTACAATTTTTGCCCATTTGGGGCAGGTTTTTCTCGTAAACCAGAGCTTCTCACAACATGCATGATGGTTTTCGGTAGGGAAAGTCCCACCTTTGGGGACGCAATGTTATCCATTGCCTCTTATTGCTTTCAAGTTTTTTTCTCGTGTCAACATAGAACAACATGAGTGTTGTGTGTATTTTTGTGATTTTTCGGGGTTCGTTTGGACATTTTTATGCATTAAGTAAGTTTTCAATGCATTTATGTGTATAATTAAAATTTGAACAACATGTGCATGCTCCAGTGCATATAAATTGGTTGAAAAATCAAATATGTGTCCTTGGGTGCATGCTTAGGTCCCATGCTAGAAATGGGAATGAATTTCAAACATCAGGGCACCGTTGATTGCCGGGAAAACATTGAGATGCCTGGTTTTTAAATTCTAGGAAATCCAAAACTCGTCTGAAATTCATGAAACTTGGCATGCTATCATGGAGCGGCATCAACATGTCATGGTACAAAATTTGTCCCATTTGGGGCAGGTTTGGGTATATGCTTCTCACAAACCAGAGCTTCTCACAACAAGCATGATGGTTTTCGGTAGGGAACGTCCCACCTTTGGGGACGAAACGATATCCATTGTTTCTTATTTCTTTCATATTTTTTTCTCGTGTCAACATAGAACAATAGGAGTGTTGTGAGAATATTTTGTGATTTTTCAACGTTCATTTGGACATTATTATGCATTAACAGAGTTTTCAATGCATTTATGTGCATAATTCAAATTTGAACTACATGCACATGCTCCAGTGCATATAAATTGGTTGAAAAATAAAATCTTTGTCCTTGGGGCATACTTAGGTCCCATGCAAGATGTAGGAATGAATTTCAAACACCATGGCACCGTTGATTGCCGGCAAAACATTGAGATGCCTGGTTTTTAAATTGTAGTAAATCGAAAACTCGTCTGAAATTCATGAAACTTGGCATGCTGTCATGGAGCGGCATCAACATGCCATGGTACAAATTTTGTCCCACTTGGGGCAGGTTTGGGTATATGCTTCTCACAAACCAGAGCTTCTCATAGCAAGCATGATGGTTTTGTAGGGAACGTCCCACCTTTGGGGATGAAACGATATCCATTGTCTCTTATTGCTTTCAAGTTTTTTTCCCATGTCAGCATAGAATAACAGGAGTGTTGTGTCAATTTTTGTGATTTTTCAGGGTTCGTTTGGACATTTTTATGCATAAACTGAGTTTCCAATGGATTTATGTGCATAATTCAAATTTTAACTACATGTGCATGCTCCAGTGCATATAAATTGGTTGAAAAAAAATCAAATCTGTGTCCTTGGGTGCATGCTTAGGTCCCATGCAAGAAATGGGAATGAATTTCAAACACCAGGGCACCGTTGATTGCCGGCAAAACATTGAGATGCTTGGTTTTTAAATTCTAGTAAATCCATAACTCGTCTGAAATTCCTGGAACTTGGCATGCTATCATGGAGCGGCATCAACAAGCCGTGGTACAACTTTTGTCCCATTTGGGCCAGGTTTGGGTATATGCTTCTCCCAAACTGGAGCTTCTCATAACAAGCGTGATGTTTTTCGATAGGGACCGTCCCACCTTTGGGGATGAAACGATATCCATTCCATCTTATTGCTTTCAAGTTTCTTTCTCGTGTCAACATAGAACAACAGGAGTGTTGTGTGAATTTTTGTGATTTTTTGTGGTTTGTTTGGACATTTTTATCCATTGACTGAGTTTTCAATGCATTTATGTGCATAATTCAAATTTGAACTACATGCGCATGCTCCAGTGCATATAAATTGTTTGAAAAATCAAATCTTTGTCCTTGGGTGCATGCTTAGGTCCCATACAAGAAATGGGGATGAATTTCAAACACCAGGGCACCGTTGATTGCCGGCAAAACATTGAGATGCCTCGTTTTTAAATTCTAGTAAATCCAAAACTCGTCTGAAATTCATGAAACTTGCATGCTATCATGGAGCGGCATCAACATGTCGTGGTACAACTTTTGTCCCATTTGGGCCAGGTTTGGGTATATGCTTCTCCCAGGCTGGAGCTTCTCATAACAAGCATGATGGTTTTCAGTAGGGAACGTCCCACCTTTGGGGACGAAACGATATCCATTGCCTCTTATTGCTTTCAAGTTTTTTTCTCGTGTCAACATAGAACAACAGGAGTGTTGTGTGATTTTTCGTGATTTTTTGGGGTTTGTTTGGACATTTTTATCCATTATTTGAGTTTTCAATGCATTTATGTGCATAATTTTAAAACTGAACTACATGCGCATGCTCCAGTGGATACAAATTGGTTGAAAAATCAAATATTTGTCCTTGGGTTCATGCTTAGGTCCCATGCAAGAAATGGAAATGAATTTTAAACACCATGGCACCGTTGATTGCCGGGAAAACATTAAGATGCCTGGTTTTTAAATTCTAGTAAATCCAAAACTCGTGTGAAATTCATGAAACTTGGCATGCTATCATGGAGCGGCATCAACATGCCACGGTACAACTTTTGTCCCATTTGGGCCAGGTTTGGGTATATGCTTCTCCCAAAATGGAGCTTCTCATAACAAGCATGATGGTTTTCGGTAGGGAACGTCCCACCTTTGGGGACAAAACGATATCCATTGCCTCTTATTGCTTTCAAGTTTTTTTCTCGTGTCAACATAGAACAACAGGAGTGTTGTGTGATGTTTTGGGGTTTGTTTGGACATTTTTATGCATTAAGTGAGTTTTCAATGCATTTATGTGCACAGTTCAAATTTGAAATACATGCGGATGCTCCAGTGCATATAAATTGGTTGAAAAAAATCAAATCTGTGTCCTTGGGTGCATGCTTAAATCCCAGGCAAGAAATGGGAATGAATTTCAAACACCAGGGCACCGTTGTTTGCTGGCAAAACATTGAGATGCCTGGTTTTTAAATTCTAGTAAATCCAAAACTCGTATGAAATTCATGAAACTTGGCATGCTATCATGGAGCGGCATCAGCATGTCATGGTACAACTTTTGTCCCATTTGGGCCAGGTTTAGGTATATGTTTCTCACAAGCCGGAGCTTCTCACAACAAGGATGATGGTTTTCGGTAGGGAACGTCCCACCTTTGGGAACGAAACGATATCCATTGCCTCTTATCGCTTTCATGTTTTTTTTTGCCGTGTCAAGATAGAACAACAGGAGTGTTGTGTGAATTTTTGTGATTTTTTGGGGTTCGTTAGGACATTTTTATGTGTTAACTGAGTTTTCAATGCATTTATGTGCATAATTGAAATTTGACCTACATGTGCATGCTCCAGTGCATATAAATTGGTTGAAAAATCAAATCTTTGTCCCTGGGTGCATGCTTAGGTCCCATGCAAGAAATGGGAATTAATTTGAAACACCATGGCACCTTTGATTGCCGGCAAAACATTGAGATGCCTGGTTTTTAAATTCTAGTAAATCCAAAACCTGTCTGAAATTTATGAAACTTGGCATGCTATCATGGAGCGGCATCAACATGTCGTGGTACAAATTTTGCCCCATTTGGGGCTGGTTTGGGTATCTGCTTCTCATCATAAACATGATGGTTTTCAGTTGGGAACGTCCCACCTTTGGGGCCGAAACGATATCCATTGCCTCTTATTGCTTTCAAGTTTTTATCTCGTGTCAACATAGAACAACAGGAGTGGAACGTCCCACCTTTGGGAACGAAACGATATCCATTGCCTCTTATTGCTTTCAAGTTTTTTTTCGTGTCAACATAGAACAACAGGAGTGTTGTGTGATTTTTTGTGATTTTTCGGGGTTTGTTTGGACATTTTTATGCATTAAGTAGGTTTTCAATGCATTTATGTGCATAATTAAAATTTGAACTGCATGCGCATGCTCCAGTGCATATAAATTGGTTGAAAAATCAAATATGTGTCCTTGGGTGCATGCTTAGGTCCCATGCAAGAAATGGGAATGAATTTCAAACACCAGGGCACTGTTGATTGCCGGCAAAACATTGAGATGCCTGGTTTTTAAATTCTAGGAAATCCAAAACTCGTCTGGAATTCATGAAACTTGGCATGCTATCATGGAAGGGCATCCGACATGTTGTGGTACAAATTTTGTCCCATTTGGCGAAGGTTTGGGTATATGCTTCTCCAAAACCGGAGCTTCTCACAACAAGCATGATGGTTTTCGGTAGGGAACGTCCCACCTTTGGGGACAAAACTCCATTGCCTCTTATTGCTTTCAAGTTTTTTTGCTCGTGTCAACATGGAACAACAGGAGTGTTGTTTGAACTTTTGTGATTTTTCGGGGTTCGTTTGGACATTTTTATGGAGCAAGTGAGTTTTCAATGCATTTATGTGCATAATTCAAATTTGAACTACATGCGCATGCTCTAGTTCATATAAATTGGTTGAAAAATCAAATATGTGTCCTTGGGTGCATGCTTAGGTCCCATGCAAGAAATGGGAATGAATTTCAAACACTAGGGTACCATTGATTCCTGGCAAAACATTGAGATGCCTGATTTTTAAATTCTAGTAAATCCAAAACTCGTCTGAAATTCAGGAAACTTGGCATGCTATCATGGAAGGGCACCCAAAATGTTGTGGTTTTTTTCGTGTCCATTTTGAGAGAAGGCGCACTCGAATAATGACAGCCAACAAAGGCATCTATTATTTAATTAAAACGATAGGCCAACAAGCCACCACGTACGTCCACATAGATTAAATTATCTTGATCCTTAATTTTATGTATTAACGGCTGAGATTGAAAGATGCAAGTGTTACGTAAGAATATAATACATGTACAAAATAGTAGAACATGTCACGTAGAAGTAGTCCACGTAGGTTCCAAAGCACGCATCTATAACTAGCCTGTACAAAAAAACTTTCCATCGATGGGTCAATGGTAAGAAAAAAATATTAGTCAAACCTAAAAAATAAGGAACCTAATATTAACCGTATAAGGACAACTACCTCACGTGAGGAAAGTTCCAGGAACGAATACAAACAAACAAAACAAGTTTGATTAGCACACGGTGTGGGCATCTGATTTCCAACTGGCCCGGCCACCACAAACCGAGACACCTAAACCCATATATAAATAAGTACACACGCCTGCACAAGTATCCACCAAACAATTATAAGCCAATGACCACGGCGACTTAAACACGCCACACGCAACTCAACGTCCAGCGAAAAGCCACGTCCAGCCACTTCACTCGACGCCCCACAAAGTCACGTGTGAGCACGCTCGACGCCCGACGAAGTGACATCGGAAGAATTGACGCCAAAGCACTTCTGACCTGATTCATCAGATTTGGTAATTGTTATTTCACAAGCTTACTTTTTATGTGCAGAATCTTCATAAATACTATATCAATTGATAAATTGTTCCCTGTTAATTTTGAAGACATAAGAATATGGCATACAAGAAGTTGAGCGACTTAACTACAAGAGGACATAATTGGAATATTCAAGTGAAAGTAATGAGAATGTGGGATACAGTGAATCCTACCACCGATGAGCTTATTAGCATAGATATGATACTGATGGATGAGCAGGTTTGTTTTCTAATATATTAAATTAGAATTTTTCTGTCATATGAAGCAAATTGCTAACCATATTTGATTCTTTTAACAGGGTGAAACAATCCATGCTACTATCTGGAAGAATCTTATAGACACTTTTAGATCAAAGATCAATGAAAAATCTATTTATGCATTCAGCAATTTTAAGGTCGTGGAATCCACAAAATATAGGCCAGTGAGCAATGAAATTAAAATATTTTTTGCATACAATACAAAGGTAAAGGAAATAAAAGGATCTTCGAAAGTTCTCCCAAATTATTGCTTCGAGTTTGCTACCATGGACACACTAGAAGAAAGGGCCGAAAAAGATACACAATGCTCAGGTATGCTTATAGTTGTAATTATGACTTCCCAATAATTGATATTTCTAATTTTTATATCACTAATATCCAAATATGCAGATGTCATTGGACTACTAACTCAAATGAATCCAGTGGAGACAAGAATAACAAAAAGGAACCCACAACCTTCATATATCCGTGAGATTGAAATCCTAATGCCAGAGTAAGTGCATATGCATATGCATGTCTCAAATTTAACTAAACTTCCCCCATGTGGTTAGCACTAACTTCTCAGATTAAATTCTTCACGGGTGATAAAATCAGAATCACGCTGTGGAGAAAGTTTGCTTATTTTCTGACCGAGGATGTAATCGGCAGACAAACTGTCCTTATTATCGCATCAACGTTGGTGCAGAGATTCAATGGTAAGTGGATAGATCTTACATGCTATTCTTATTATTTAGAATTCTAATTGATTGATTAAATAGGTTTGTGCCTAAAGTCAACGAGTGCCACAATATATATTGATCTAGATATACCGGAAACACAAGAACTTCTTGATAGGTATGAAACACCTCCAGTTTATTTTTTCACTCATAATTAGTGAATTAGGTTGATTCAAGATTTTATATTCTTATTTACTTCATACATGTGCAGGGACTCAACAGAAAAAACCTTACCAAGGATGATCAGTATAGATAAAAGTAATCAAGGAACACTAGAAGAACAGATGTTTTATAAGAGGATAACATTACAAGAACTTACTACAATGAGGCACGGAAACCAGTCAGACCAGGTAATGCATCAGAATTCTAATAAATGATGCTATCAATCTTTGTGATATGAGATAAGACCTGCATGGACAATTCATTTAATATTAGTTACAATGGAACCACATTGTGCTTATTTATGCCTCTTAATCCCACGCACCACTCAAATGCTAACACTATTTTTTCTAGGATTTTGTATTCACAACAATAGCTATAGTAGATCATTTGCAAGAAAATATTCAATGGTGGTACATGTCATGTGACAAGTGCCACAAATTGGCTACCAAGGAAACCAAAAATTATTATTGCAAGAGTTGTGGTATATATCCAGAAAATGTCACACCTCGGTAAGCATATGATATTACTAAAATATGAACAAGAACTGTTATATTATATTTACTCCCTGTCGGTGTCAAAACCGGCGGATCTCGGGTAGGGGGTCCCGAACTGTGCGTCTAGGCCGGATGGTAACAGGAGGCAGGGAACACTTTGTTTTACCGAGGTTCGGGCCCTCTCGATGGAGGTAATACCCTACTCCTGCTTGATTAATATTGATGATATGGGTAGTACAAGAGTAGATCTACCACGAGATCAAGGAGGCTAAACCCTAGAAGCTAGCCCATGGTATGATTGTTGTGTATGGAGTTGATTGCCTACGGACTACAACCCTCCGATTTATATAGACATTGGATAGGGTTAGGGTTACACAGAGTCGGTTACAATGGTAGGAGATCTTGAATATCCGCATCGCCAAGCTTGCCTTTGATGCCAAGGAAAGTCCCATCCGGACACGGGACGAAGTCTTCAATCTTGTATCTTCATAGTCCAGGAGTCCTGCTGAAGGTATAGTCCGGCTACCCGAACACCCCCTAATCCAGGACTCCCTTAGTAGCCCCCGAACCAGGCTTCAATGATGACGAGTCCGGCGCGCAGATTGTTTGGCATTGCAAGGCGGGTTCTTCTCCAAATCTTGTGTACCTATAGGAATAATGTCCGATTTTTGTAATGTAGTGCTCCTCGGCTTCCATGCCCAATAATGGCCGTCTTCCACGTGTTCAAACAAATGCGAAAAGCCGGGGCGTTTTTACATCCACACCCCTAGCCGTATAAACGAGCCGCCTATTTAATGGGATGGGGATTTAGGTCCAAACCACATCTTCTCCTCTCCGCAAGTTATCATCAGAGCGCTTCCAGCAAAGGTCCATTCCAACATGACCAGCCGTCGCAGCTCCTCCCCTCGCCCCTCTGGTTCAAAACCCGGGGACTGGGAGAGTTGCACCATCCCGCATAGCAAGTTAGCGTCACTTCAGGCCAAGGGATTCCTCCCTCAGGCATACATGGTCCCGGTCCGAGCCGGTCTCGCCACTTATAATGGCGGAAAACAAGCGGAGAGCACCCCCAATCCTTCTAAAGGAGAGCGGGTGTGCCTCGTCCCCTATCTAATAAGGGGACTGGGATTTCCAATTCACCCATTTCTCCGCGGGCTTTTGGAGTTCTACGGCCTCCAGCTGCACAATCTCACGCCCACCTCCGTATTGCACATTGCGGGTTTCGTCGCCCTTTGTGAGCTATTTTTAGGCGTTGAGGCTCATTTCGCGCTGTGGAAGAGGATATTCTGCCTGGTGCCCCATTCTGAAAAGGGGTCTATTTATCAAGTGGGCGGAGCCGAAGTATGGCACATCGCCGGGACCGGATACCTATCCGGAACCCCAAAGAAGGCGTCCAAGGACTGGCCCTCGGAATGGTTTTACATAGATGACGTCCCGCTTCCGGACCCTATCCGGATCGGTCTCCCTGAGTTCAATAGTGCTCCATTGAAGAAACGCTTGAGCTGGCGTCCGCGGAGCTCTCAGAGAGAAAGTGACAGAGATGTCCTTTACCTGATGGGCCGGATAAGACTGTTGGCTCACTCCGGACTAACCATGATTGGAGTCATGGCCGCATGCATTATGCGGGGGGTGCAGCCGCTTCAATATAGAGGCCATCCCATGTGGGATTTCAACAGGGAGGATGACGCCACACGTCACGGTCGTAAGGGGCCGGACTCAGCCGCCGCCTTAGTAAAGATCCTATCCTCTTTGTATAAGGGAGAAAAGGAGGAATTCCTCCGCGTCAATCCGCAGGCCAGATTCAGTATGTACGATCCTCCAAGTTGGGTAAGTGAACAATTGCACTTGCCCGTTTGTTTTATACTCCCATGGTTAGATAGGTAGTCTAACGACTTCAATGCAGGAACTGCGATAGGAGGTAAAGGACATAAGCAGCCGCCCTCCATAGCCCGAGGACCTAGAACGGTCCCTCAATCCGGACTCCAAAGAGGATCCGGACATATCGATGGAGCTTATCGATGGGGTATTCCATCAGCTAAGCAAGGACAATACCTTGGTAGCCATCATTGTTGATTACCCAGGGTTAATTCCGGCCTCCCAGGTGACAGAAACCGGAGTCTCATTCCCCTGAGAGAGATTGCACTCTCGCATATTCTGGTGTTTCTGATGACAACTGTGTTTTGCAGGGGAGTTTTCCGAGGCAGGAGGCCGAACCTGCGGCGGCTAGCCAACGAGGGGCCGCAGGGCCCCGTGGGGCAAAAGGGAATGAAGTCCGGACTGAGATGTCGGTGCAAAGGTATAGTGCACCCTCTGTTTCCCTGGAGTTATTCTATCGGGGCATATTAACGTTCGTGCTATCTTTAGAACGAAGAGATCTCGCCGGACTACATCCGGAGAGGTTGCCAATCGCGCTTCCACCAACCAGGCTCCAACGTCTGGCTAGGAAGCGGAGGCGAGCACAAGGCGCGCACCGGACGCTCCTCCGACAGAGGATGCGGACAGGCTGTCTGCCACAAATTCTGAAGTGGAGAGTGCCATGAACCACAGGCGTCGCCGGACAGTTCTACGCGACGCTTGTTTCTCCCAAGAGGCTTTAGATGCCTTTAATTCGGGAGATGCGTACCTTCGTGCTGCTCAAAATGGTTTAGCCAGAGCCACGGAGCAGTATGTAAAAGACATACGGGTAAGAAAATTTTGGTCAAATATATATATACCAGTAGCCCCCGAGACTTGAAACAATTAGAGCAACTGATTTAAGGATCATTTAATATGCAGGTTCTTATAGAGAAGAAAATTGTACTGTCCCAGGAGCTGGAAAAGTGCAAGGCTCAACTAGAAGCCGCAGCAGGGGAGTCCAAAGAGACCCCCTCACGTAAGATACACTTCGAAAGATTAGTATTGTGCGGTGTGGGTGTAAATCTGACAAATCATATTGCAGATGGCGCCGGACTCGATCCGGACAAACAACAACTCTTACACCAGCTAAAGGCCGGTGAGAGTATGTTGACAAGGGTGAGGCGAGAGAAGAATGATCTTCAGGATGCCAACACCAAGCTGGACATCGAACTTAAAGATGTTCGTGGCCAGCTATCGGACTCCAGGAAGGAGAATCAGCGGCTTCGACGCGGCATTTTTAGTAAGTGCTTGAACGAACTTTGAAAAAAGAGTTCGGCGAGGAAGTCGACTAACAGAGTAATGTCTGTAGGTGTGCTCATAGGTCATCCTGTAGAGGAGATGCCCGGTTCTACGGGTGACCTTCTTCCCGAACTCATGCAACTGCACGAGCGAATTCGGCAGGCGATGCGAGGTGTTGCCCAAGCCTTATGGCCTGCCCACTCCATGCCCGAGGGCCTTGGAGAGCTTGCGGAGAAGCTGAAGGGAGCTCAGCGGCGCTTCCGGATGTGGAAGATATCGGCCTGCCGACAAGGCGCTAGGGAAGCCTGGGCCATGGTGAAGACCCGTTTTACGAAGTCTGACCCAAACCACATGGCCGAGGTCGGACCAGTGGGGCCTGACGGGAAGGAGATCCCTGTGAGCTTAGTATACGACCAAGTAGAGTTGGCCGCGAAGTATTCCCAGCAGGACTGTAAATTAGACAGTCTGTTAGATGGTATAGAAGAGGAATACAATCAGTCAGAATGACTATGTAATTTTGAATTGACATGTGTAATGCCTTCTAGCCGGATTGTAGATCGTTTGTCATTGCCGACCTTTTCGCTTCAACCTCAGGACCTGACGGTCCAGAGTGTGTCTGAATACCATAACGGTTATATAAGAACCGTGGTATGCGTGGAGACCGGGCGTAGGGGTCATTAGTGCTTTATCAGACAAGTGCCCAATTAGTTATGTTATATTACATGGTTAGTAAGAAACATCTTCCAGAGAGAATAGTTCCATTAGGGGTTCCTTTCGCTGGGAGGCATGCCCTAAAGTGCATGTCCGGACTGCGTAAAAACACGCAGAAAAAAGCATCTGGGGGCGCATAAAATGAGTAAAAAGATCATCTTTTATCTCACTGACCGAATATTGCCTTAAGAACGCTAGCTTTCGGCTTCACCCAGTCTGAGGTACACATCTGGCTGACCCGGCAGTAACAATCGCAAAGGTGCTCCCTTTACCGCCTAGCCGAACAATCGGGAACGTAGGGGTAAGCACAGGAGCCAGGCAACCTAGCTTGGCCAAAACTTATGTCATATCAATGCATATAATGGTGAAGAAAAAGGTACATGCGGAAGTTTGACGCATGTGTTGGGCATGAAGCCCGTATAAATAAGCTTCTATGAAAGAAGCCCCCAGGTTTAATGAGCGCGAGTGGCGCGTCACTAGATAAGCCTTTAAGGGCTATAAAAGGAAAGAGGGGAAGGAGAGAAATGCAAGACAGAAAAATGCAAAAAATGGACAGAGGAAGGAGACGAACACAGAGTCCGGCGCTAGGCATAGAATTTTCAGAGACGGGTGGCGTTCCATGGGTTCGGCTCGAGTCGGTTATCTGACGCATCTCGCAGGCGGTACGCCCCGCCAGTCAGGACTTGGTCGATTATGAATGGACCTTCCCACTTGGGCTTGAGTTTGTCCTTTTTCTTATCCGGCAGGCGTAGAACTAGTTCGCCAACATTGTAATTTTTGGTCCATACTTCTCTGCTTTGATATCTTCGGGCCTGCTGTTGATAAAATGCGGAACGGGCTTTTGCCACGTCACGCTCCTCCTCCAGGGCGTCCAAGTTGTCCTGCCGATCGAGCTCAGCTTCTCTTTCTTCGTACATGCGCACTCTAGGTGAGTCATGGATTATGTCATAGGGCAGAACTGCCTCTGCGCCGTACACCATAAAAAATGGTGTGTATCCGGTGGTGCGATTTGGCGTGGTCCGCAGCCCCCATAGCACGGGGTCGAGCTCCTCTACCCAGTGCGTGTTAGATTCCTTCAGGGACCGCACCAGTCTGGGTTTAATGCCGCTCATGATAAGACCATTTGCACGTTCGACCTGGCCGTTGGTTTGTGGGTGATAGATGGAAGCATAATCGAGCTTGATGCCCATGTTTTTGCACCAGAGTTTTACCTCGTCGGCGGTAAAGTTCGTACCGTTATCGGTTATGATGCTATGGGGGACGCCATAACGGTGTACAACCCCGGATATGAAGTCTATCACAGGTCCGGATTCGGCCGTTTTAACAGGCTTGGCCTCTATCCATTTGGTGAATTTATCCACCATGACCTTTAAGGGGTCCAACCATGTCAAGGCCCCAGACCGCAAAAGGCCAGGTGATGGGTATAGTTTGGAGTGTGGTGGGTGGCATATGGCTTTGGTTGGCAAAAAGTTGGCAACCAGCGCATCGTTGGACTAAGTCCTGAGCGTCTGCCCGGGCTGTCGGCCAATAAAAACCTGTACGGAAAGCCTTGCTAACAAGGGACCGAGCAGCGGCATGGTGACCACCGAGTCCGGCATGAATTTTAGCCAGAAGGTTCCGCCCTTCCTCTTCGGAGATGCACCTTTGAAGGACTCCGGTAGTGCTTTTCTTATAAAGCTCTCCCTCATGGACTCTATAGGCTTTAGATCGCCGCACTATGCAGCGGGCCTCGTTTTGGTCCTCCGGGAGTTCCTGCCTAGTGAGGTAGGCTAGGAATGGTTCTGTCCACGGGGCGATGACCACCATTATTACATGGGCTAAAGGTGTAATTTCATTGGCAGAGCCTCCAATTGTGTCAGATTGTTCGGTGTCGAGTGGGCGGCTGGGTCCAGGCTGTTATTTACGGGTTCCCCCTCCCATGTTACGGATGGCTTGAACAATCTTTCCAAAAAGATGTTGGGGGGGACTGCATCGCGTTTTGCTCCGATGCATGCCAGGACGTCCACTGCTTGATTGTTTTCTTGGGCTATATGGTGAAACTCCAGCCCTTCGAACCGAGCTGACATTTTTAGGACGGCGTTGCGGTAAGCTACCATTTTTGGGTCCTTGGCATCGAAGTCTCCATTTATTTGGGATATCGCGAGGTTTGAATCCCCGTGTACCTCTAGGCGTTGGATACCCATGGATACTGCTATCCGGAGACCATGTAGGAGGGCCTCATATTCGGCTGCATTGTTGGAATCCATGTACATGATCTGGAGCACATATTGGACTGTGTCTCCTGTGGGGGACGTCAGGGACGACGCCAGCCCCCAGTCCGGCCAACATTTTGGAGCTGTCGAAATGCATAATCCAATTTGAATATGTGCCGTACTCATTAGGGAGCTCAGCCTCCGTCCAATCTGCGACGAAGTCGGCCAAAACTTGTGATTTAATAGCTCGCCGTGGCTTATAGGTTATATCAAATGGGACAAGCTCGATGGCTCATTTTGCAATCCGGCCCGTTGCGTTGCGGTTGTTGATAATATCGTTGAGTGGTACTTCCGAGGCTACTGTTATGGAACACTCTTGAAAGTAGTGTCATAGCTTCCGGGATGCCATGAATACCGCGTATGCAATCTTTTGATAATGCGGGTACCGTGATTTGCATGGAGTGAGGACAGTGGATACGTAGTAGACCGGCCTTTGAAGGGGGAATTTGTGTCCGTCTGTTTCCCGCTCGACAACGAGCACTGCGCTGACAACTTGATGTGTTGCTGCAATGTACAATAACATTGGTTCGCCGGTGTTCGGCGCGGCCAGGACTGGGTTTGTTGCCAATATGGCTTTTATTTCATCAAGTCCGGCCATGGCGGCCTCCGTCCACTCGAAGTGTTCGGTACGCCGAAGGAGGCGATAGAGGGGTAGTGCCTTTTCTCCCAAGCGGGAGATGAAGCGGCTTAGAGCCGCCACACACCCGGTTAATTTTTGTATTAGTTTAAGGTCCTTTGGGACATCCAATTGTGACAAAGCTCGGATCATGGCTGGGTTTGCTTCAATTCCTCTACCGGATACAATGAAGCCCAAGAGCTTTCCGGCTGGAACGCCGAAGATGCATTTTTCTGGGTTGAGCTTGATGTCATATTGTCGGAGGTTATCGAATGTAAGCCTCATGTCGTCTATTAGAGATTCGACATGTCTTGATTTGACGACCACATCATCCACATACGCCTCCACTGTTTTGCCGATCTGGTTTGCCAGACATGTCTGGATCATGCGCTGATATGTTGCGCCGGCGTTTTTCAACCCGAAGGGCATTGTGTTGAAGCAGAATGGGTCGTATGGTGTGATGAATGCTGTTGCAGCTTGGTCTGAATCTGCCATCTTCATTTGATGGTAACCGGAGTATGCGTCGAGGAAACACAATGAGTCATGTCCTGTAGTGGCATCGATAATTTGATCGATATGGGGGAGGGGGGAAGGGATCCTTCGGGCAAGCTTTGCTAAGGTCTTTAAAATCGACACACAGGCGCCAGGATTTGTCCTTCTTTGGTACCATCACCAAGTTTGCTAGCCAGTCCGGATGTTTTATGTCTCTAATGAATCCGACCTCCAATAGCTTGGCTAGCTCCTCTCCCATAGCCTGTCTCTTGGGTTCGGAAAAACGCCGAAGGGCTTGTTTGACAGGTTTGAATCCTTTTAGGATATTTAAGCTGTGTTCGGCTAGCTTGCATGGGATCCCTGGCATGTCTGAAGGGTGCCAGGAGAAAATGTCCAAGTTCTCTCATAGGAACTCTGGCAGTGCGGCGTCTACGTCAGGGTTCAGTCGTGCCTCGATGGAAGCTGTTTTATTAGGGTCCGTTGGATGGACCTGGGATTTGACTATTTCGTCAGCTGGCTTGAAGGATGTGGATTTGGATCTCTTATCGAGTATCACATCATCCCTGTTAACCATGGAGCGCAGCGCAGTCAGTTCCTCGGCCGCTAGGGCTTCGGATAGTGCCTCAAGGGCTAATGCGGCCGTCTTTTTTTCGGTGCGGAGTGCAACATCCGGATCACTAGGTAGAGTGATAATTTCGTTCGGCCCGGGCATCTTAAGCTTCATGTACCCGTAATGGAGTAGTGCTTGGAAGATTGTGAATGCTTCCCGTCCCAGCAAAGCCTGATGTCCGCTCTTAAACAGGGCCACTTGAAACGTGACTTCTTCGGACCTGTAATTATCTGGCGTGCCGAACACCACATCTAGTGTGATTTTTCCTGTGCAGCGCGCTTCCCGACTGGGGATTATTCCTCTGAAGGTTGTGCTGCTTCGCTCAACGCGGCTCCAGTCTATTTCCATTTTTTGAAGGGTTTCCTCATAAATGAGGTTCAGTCCACTGCCTCCATCCATGAGCACCTTGGTGAGGCGAAAGCCGTCCACTATGGGACTGAGGACCAATGCGGCTGGTGCTCGGGCTATTCGGAATCTAGGTTCATCACTTGCGTTGAAGGTAATGGCAGTGTCGCTCCATGGATTTATTATTGCAACTTGATAGACTTCGGCGAGGCTGCGGAGTGTTCTTTTTCGCATATTGTTTGATGCGAAAGTCTCGAACACTGTGAGAACGGTACTGGTGTCCTCGGGCTGGCTTTCTGTGGCCTCCAGGGTTAAGAGGTCCTCGCCAATTTTGGCCACCTGCCGGAGTATCCAACATGCTCTAAGGCTGTGAGTTGGCGTGGCATCCTCTGTACTGTGAATTCTAGAGGGTCCGTTGAGCCACCTTTCTAGTATGGTTCCATGCCCTGTAGAGGGTTTTGGCTTTTTGGTGTTTGTCCTGGGTGCCCTATGATGATGCACCCTCTTAGTTCGGACAGGATTACTATTCAAGGCCGGATTATCCAAAAAATTTATTTCGGTTTTCCAGGCGCTTTCCATCGCACAGTATTTTTGTACAATGGACGCCAAGTCAGCGAAGCGTGTAATATCACGACGACTTACGGCATTAAGGATTCCCTCGTCCGTGCAATTACTACAGAAAATTGAGATTGCGTCTTCCTCGCGGCAATCCTTTATCATGTTCATAACCAGGAGGAATCTGGCCCAGTAATGATGTACTGTTTCCTCTGGCCTCTGCCTGATTTGGGGGAGATCGCTTATGTTCGGGTGGACGGGTGTCGTTGAATCTGAAACCTCACCCGATCCAAGATTCGGAGGCCGAAGAGTTTCCAAACTCTGAAGTTCGGATTCTTGGATGTTGTCCAACGAATCTAGCATGTTGCCTGATCCTAAGCTCAGGTCTTGAGTTACATCCTCCCCTCCGCGGGTATTCGACTTGGAGGGGTCGGGAATTCGGACGTAGCTAGTCCTTAAAATAGATGAAGCGTCACCACACTTCGCCTCTACCATGGCAACGTGGAGGGTGACTTGGGGAGAGTTAATTTCTCTTAGATCAGGTTTAAGCCCAACCTGGTCGTAATCCGTCGCGACCCCCAGGGCGGCGATGCGAACCAAGAGCTCGTTTATGGAAGAGAGCTCCATTGGATCTAGCTGCTCGATGAGCTCCGAGCTGACGTGTAGGTTGCTTTTGATGACCCGAGAGGTCACCGTCGGTGCAACAGCCGAATAGGCGGTCATGAGGAAACCACCTAGCCGGAGGGTCTGGCTAACAGCCAAGGCTCCCTTAGCAACGGTGCCGTCTTTAAAGACGGGAAGAGGCATCCTTCCTAATTGTGACGGCGCAGAGGAACTCTCAATGAAAGCACCAATGTCGGTGTCAAAACCGGCGGATCTCGGGTAGGGGGTCCCAAACTGTGCGTCTAGGCCGGATGGTAACAGGAGGCAGGGAACACTTTGTTTTACCCAGGTTCGGGCCCTCTCGATGGAGTTAATACCCTACTCCTGCTTGATTAATATTGATGATATGGGTAGTACAAGAGTAGATCTACCATGAGATCAAGGAGGCTAAACCCTAGAAGCTAGCCCATGGTATGATTGTTGTGTATGGAGTTGATTGCCTACGGACTACAACCCTCCGGTTTATATAGACACTGGATAGGGTTAGGGTCTCACAGAGTCGGTTACAATGGTAGGAGATCATGAATATCCGCATCGCCAAGCTTGCCTTCCACGCCAAGGAAAGTCCCATCCGGACACGGGACGAAGTCTTCAATCTTGTATCTTCATAGTCTAGGAGTCCGGCTGAAGGTATAGTCCGGCTACTCGAACACCCCCTAATCCAGGACTCCCTCACTCCCTACTAACATGAATTGTATGTTAGGTATCGTGTTCGACTCCAAATTAGTGACCATACATCTACTACAAGTTGCACTTTATTTGATGAGGAGGCTGCAAGATTGCTTAATACATCTGCATCTAAGTTGGTGGACACACAAGACGGGAAATCAGAAGAAGTGCCAAAGATTATTCAACAATTATGTGGAAGAAGACTTATATTTAGATTCAAGCTCAATGATAATAATCTCACATTTGGCACACAAAACTATGCAGTAAAAAGGACATTTATGCCCGATGATAGGCTTGAGATGCTCTATTTGGACAATAAAGCCGAGGAGGTAAAGCTACATTAACTTTTTACCATCTTGAAACTTCCTTAACTAATCCATCTTATATATGCTTCGCAGGAATTGATGGATGATGAGGTGGACATCGTGTTAATGAAGAAGCAAAACATGCCAGATACAAAGGTGATTGATTTTTTTAACTATATACACACACTTTAGATTTGAGAGGTGTGTCTAATTTTCAAAATGTATATGTTTGCAGTCATAGAATAATAAAGTTTCATCTGGCAAACTTTCATGTGAACAGGTGCCTGTGAAAGAGGAGCCACATGACAGCACTAGGACTACATTTAACAAAGATAAGCGTCAAGACAAAATATCATCGTCATCACGTGAGCTCCGCAGTGGCACTAAAAGGAGACTGTGATCTGTTGTAATATCAGACGAGTCAGAGGATGAATGCATTGAGACGAATATGCCTCAACAAAAGGGAAAAAGTGTTTGCGGGAACAAGAAACATGTTAAAGCAGAAGCCAAAAATACAATGGTTGAAAATGAAGATGAAGTACCGAAATAGAAGGCCTGGAGAAAAAGGATGTTATCAAGATAATTAGTGGATCAGTAGCTTATGAAATAAATAGTGCGACTGTCTAGTTTTGAAAAAAATAGCTGCCACTTTAATATCTCAAATGTTTGTATAATTCAAACTGCGTGCGTTCGGCTAACCATTCACGTGATGCCACGTGTCTTGGTTTTAATGGATATAGGAGGTGCCGTGTTGACAGCTGCTTGACTGAACGGGAGGCGTGGAGCGCAGTCCGGTGCGTAGGCTCACCGGGAAGCGTACAAGCTGTTCAATGCAGGATCTGTGCATCTCTTCAACACAAATAGTTCAGATTACGATATGCAAATTAAAGCTAGACTTCGGTGCTAAGCCAAGAAACACTGCGATTTGTCAAAATATGCAGCTAAAAATCAATATCACCATCGATTTTTTGCAACTAAAATTCAGTAATTAAGCATAGATGTCATTCATACTAGAGATTAAGTAGTCGTTCTTGTCGGGAAGCCAGACAGCCAACCGCCTCGCTTCCACTGGTCTATATTAATGGTGCTGCTGAGCGGCCGGACCCCCATCCTCGCCACACACACAATTCCTCTCTCTCCGCCTGCATCCTCGACGCCGCTCTGAGTCCTCAAAGCCGTAAGTGTGCGAGGATGCCACCGAAGGGCCCCATCGGAGGGAGTGGCGACGCCGGGGTTGCTGAAGCACCAGAGCATGGCGTGAATATGGAGACAGAGGTTCCCGTCCCCGCCAACAAGGTGGAGAACAAGGCTGCCAACAAGCAGAGGCGGGTCGAGAAAGAACCGCAAGCGACTCCAGCAGGCCCAGACTTCATCAACAACCTCCCTGATGATATCTTGATAGTCATCATATCCCTCCTCCCAATCAGAAATCGGGCGAGGACAGCCGTCGTTTCCCAGCGGTGGCGCACCCTATGGCTCAGTACCCCTGTCGACCTCCTCCACGCCCACAAGTTGTGCCATGGCTATCGCCAAAGCTTGGATGCGTTCTCCTAGATCCTCGGCAGTAACCATGGCCCTATCAAAGGCCTTATCACGGGCAAGTTCCATTCCAGTGGCAAGGAGCGAGCCAAGATTGATGAGTGGTTCCGATCCCACGCCATAGATCACCTCTAGAAGCTAAGTTATAATGATGGCATATGAGCTTGCTGCCAACGTCTGCGCTCTGCTTCACGCCCACGCTGCGCCTCGCCAAGTTCATGAACTGCCATCCCCCCATAATGACGTGCCCGCTCTTTTTCTACCACGACTGTAGCACCTCGAGCTCATTGTCATCCGCATACCAAAGGATGACATGGAGTGTCTGCTCCGTGGTTGTACTGCCCTCGAGTTCCTTCGTCTTCAGGCGATGAATTGGTCGAGTACCTTGCACATCACCTCCAGGACTCTCTGCACTATTTATGTGTGTTGCTGGTGCTGCAACGAGAGATCACAAAAGGTGGACCACAATATGGTCATCTAGGACACACATTCACTTGAGAGATTACTTGTAGTTTATCAACAAGCTCCAACAAGAATCAATGTCATTCCTGTGCCGAAATTGAAAGTGGTGGGCTACTTGTCTGTCAAATAATACAACTTTCAAGTACAATAGTCACCTTATATACCTCTCCTTCTTGATATCAATGTAATAACTAGTTTTGAAGATGTATGTTCATCTGTCATCCCGCGAAGCTTCACCCAGACTCTGGGCACAGTGAAGGTCTTCGCACTAGAATCTGTCGTCCCCAACCTGGACCACGTTTTCAGTTGCCTCAGATGCTTTCCGTGCCTGAAGAAGCTATATATCGAGGTGATGTTCCTTTCCTGTTAAATGTTAACCATAAGCGAGTTCAATTTTTTGCACCTTTTCCCAAGTTAACAATCACTGGTGCGCGTGGTCCTAAACAAACGGTTTTTTACCACTTTCCGCGACGGCATTTGGAACCGTCGCCAAGTGAGTGTGTGCGATAGAGTGTGCTTCCCACACGATCCAGATATCGTCGGGGATAGGCCCTCATGGGACCCAGGCTGGGGATGTGTGCGATTGAGCGAGGCATTGAAACCCAATCATTTCCGCAGGTATGTACATCCCCGCGGTGAATCCCAGAAATCATTTCCGTAGGTATGTACATCCCACACTGTAATTCGACAAAATCATTTCCGTAGGTATGTACATCCCACACGTTGAATCCCAGTAAAGCATTTCCGTTCGTATGTATATCACACACAGTCAATCCAAGGAATATGTTTCCATTCTTATGTACATCCCACACAGTCAATCCAGGGAAAACATTTCTGTTCGGACATAAATCCCACACAGTTTTATGTGTAGGATCGTGTGTGAAAGGTGTAACTATCATACACGGTCTTCCTTGGTTAACTGTTTGCTTTTATCAACTATATCACACATGATATGATGAAGAAAACTGTGTGGCATTGGGCTATCCATCGCAACTGCTTTTACTGCTAGAACCATTTGCAAAGGTCCATGACACATTTAGCAGGTTTATTAGTTTACAATTAATAATTCCAGTATTATCCAAATTCATATTTCATATCAAACAACTATTTGCCAATTTCATATCAGGCACATAAATATATTATAACATCACCGTACGGTAGCTACATGAAAACAACACAGTCCAAAATATAGCTAGTTCAACTTCATAAGAACAATATATTCATTTCCCTAATCAAGATCATCCAGGCTCGTCTTATCCACCTCTGCTTTCAGTTCAGTAAGAACCCGTTTTGCATGGGCCAACCGGGAAAGTGCCTCCTCCTTCGCCAACACCATCTTAGCAAAGTCTTTTAAAAAAAATTGAGCTCATTCTCCACCTTCAACTTTTTATCCCGCATCTTGAAATATGCTTCAGTGTTGACAAGACTTTCTATAAGCCTAGCCGTGTTCACTTGCTCATACATGCTCCAGAGCTTCGTTAGGCACATCTTCAAAGACTGTGGCCACTCTTGATCAACCCACTCCAAGTAAGAACACTTCCGTTCATCCTATAATATTTAAAACTAGATCAGTAACAATTGAAGGGGAAATGGGTTTATAGCAGCATAGAAAATCACGAATGCTTATTTTGAAAAACTGAAGAAACATGTTAATTATGACATATCTTCTCAAAAAGATCAATGTGCAAATGAAATAATTGGTACTGAGACAACAACCAAATTCTGGAACATCAGAAGCTATAATTAACTACAACGATGCTACAAGTTCTTACTCATGTACAATAAATAAAAAATTGAACATTTTATGAGGAAGGTAAATATAACTGCAACAACATAGCGACAGTGTTTGGATGACAGCAAATTGGTACTAACAGGTGTGTACATGCACTAATTTAGTAACATAGAACTAATAGAACTAAGGCCGTCCACTATGTATACCAAAAATGGTGTAAAGACAACTGTTTCTACATCTCGCACCGGTGCCCTGAACTAGCGAGCCGATGCAGCGGAAAAAATTAGGGACCCGGACTGCGGAGCACGTAGTTGCTCCGATGCCCAGTTCCTTCATGCCATAAATATTTAGTATTTTACTGTTTGGCTGCTCGGATGTGTGGACCAAAGTTGGCTACACAAACTGCTGAAGCGGTGCCAAATAATTTTCTAATGGCACCGCTGATGAGATGGCAACAATTTAAGATACTAGGTACAAACTGTGAACTGTCTTAGGATGCGTTTGGTTGAAGGTGTGGTATGAATGGGTTGGGACCATGACAGTGTTTGAATCACATCTAACAAATGATTTGTAACAACGGAAGATGGTCTAACCTTCTCTGCACATGCCAGAAACTTCCTCCGAGTGTCCACAGAATCAAATGCAAGTAGCTTCACGCATGGAGAATGATGGTGACAACGAGTAGATAGATCTTCATCCACCCCACTCCATTCATTGCTACTGATGGTCTTAGGGAGCTACAAGAGGAAGAAACGACTCAAATCGACCTCCGGGTAAAAATCCTTCATTCCAAGTCATAGCCCGAGAGAGAGAAGAGAGGCATATCTGGGTGGTGAAGGAGTAGTCGCTGGAGGAGGAACCGCTGGAGATGTCTTTGAAGAAGACCATGGCAACCCCGGCGGTAGGATGCGAGACGGCGAAAGCGAGGAAGCGGCTATAGCTTAGCAAGCAAGGAAGGAAGGAGGAAACAGGGGAAATGTGACTTGTGGTCGGGGACAAAAGGAGGTGGGAAAGGGGGGCGGGGGTAGATAGTTTGGCGGTAGGCCAAAATTTTGGAAATGTGGAGGGAAACTTTGCGGGCGGTGCCGCCGGACCATTCACTTTGAACGATTGTGTGTATCGCAAACGATTCTTCTGCTTTACGCGCATGGGATGAGTTTGATAATTCAAATTTTGGTCTCAAGGCATGGGAACATTCACTTTGAATGCGCAGGGTGCCGCCGGACCATTCACTTTGAATGATTGTGTGCATCGCAAATGATTATTCTGCTTTACGCGCATGTGATGAGTTTGATAATTCAAATTTTGGTGGAAATTTCCCCGGGTATGTCATTGCATAATTTAACATCGCTTGCTAATTTGGGCACACAAAAGAGCGTACAGCAGACATACCACACTTACTGAATCGAGCAGTTTCAGTAATTACACAAAGCCAGTTGACCTAAATATTGCTCTAACAAAAGACCAGCATTAAAAACAAAGCCTAAGTATGCATAATTAAAAATCCGCCGCCACGCCAGCCTATGCATCGCCAGTGTGAGATGAGACGTCGATGACTTGTCCTGGCAACAGGTCGCCGGTGGTGGACTTCGTGTCCCCCTGTTGAAGTCGACCGCGTCCTCGTCCTTGTCCTCGTCCTCGGTGCCGCCCTCAAGGTTGTAGTACTCTTAGTATTGGTTGCGCCAGAGCTCGTGTTGGTACTCCATCGCCGATTCCTCAACGGACAGACTCTTCTTTACCTCAACCTCGGCCACGCGCAGCTCCTCCTCCAGACTCTCCTCGATCTCCGCCGCCTCCTGCATCTCTCGCTCCCGCTCGGCGACCTCGTGAGGAAGCAGGTGCTGCATGGCCACCACCGCATTTTCAGAGGTGGGTTGCATGCTGGAGTCTGAGGTGGCCTGGAATATCTTGGCGTGTGCATCCTTGATCTTGGCTTGGATGGCCTCGACCAGGCCAGGGCGACATCAGTGGCACGGACGACAGCTCGAGCGCTCTCGGTGTTTGCAGCCGCTGTCGCAGCAGCTGCAGCAGCCGTCTCGGCTGCCGCAGACGCCCTCTTGGCGGAAGAGGCCACTCTCAATGCGGATGCGGCGACACTCTCGGCGTAGGCGGCCGCGCTCTCAGCGCAGGCGGCGGCGCTCGGGGGGAGGACGCGGCCATCATACGGGCCTTCGCGAAGCGTTTCCACGGCGTCATCTTTGCAAGAAGGGGGTGCAGGAATGGGGATCGGGATTCATGGATTCGGGGGTTGCCGGCACTAGAGCAGATGAGCCGGTGAAGCTTAAGGAGGGAGACTTAAGTAGACCCAGATATTTTCATCGCAAACGATTCCTAGAAAACAACTGTGTGTGATGTTGTAGATATTTTTTATTAGTTGTGAAAGACGAATTTGGAATAAAGTGCCAACGATGGTGTTTTAAATGAACGAGAAATTTTGTAGTACTAATACAACTGCCATGTCAAATTTTGGAAAATTTCAGGGGTCATTTGACCTTCTAAGACATTTAAGTGATTTTCAAGCCATTTAATGGACGTAATTGAAATTTGAACTACATGTACATGCAACAGCTAACCATAACGGTTTGAAAACTCATATTTCATGTAATTATGTGCGATTTAATTCCATGTGCAGTAAATTGGAAGGAATTTTCAAACATATTGGTCTACCGGTTATGACACAATTAAGCATGGTATGACATGGCATTTTAATTCCAAACAATTAAAAAAATCAGAAACACATGAAACATTGGTTGATGTAATGTCATGCCACCAAGATGATGTGGTAAAAAAATCGGCATGTTTGACCAAATTTTGGACACACACCCCACACAAATCGCAGCAACTCACTAGAAGGCTCGTGGTTCCGAGAGGGAATAATGCATGTTTGATGACCAACGGGAGATAGCTTCCTCTTACGGCCTTCAATTTTTTTCTACGTCTAACATGCACTACTACAACTGTAATGTGAAATTTTTGAAAATTCTAGGGGTCATTTGACCTTTTAAAGACATTTAAGTGATTTTCTAGCCATTTAATGACCGTAATTCAAATTTGACCTACATCTACATGCAACTCTTAACAGAAACGGTTTGAAAAATCATATTTATGTACTTGTGTGTGAGTTAATTCCATGTGCAGTAAACTAGAAGGAATTTTCAAACATATTTGTATGACGACATGGAAACATATGCATTAATATGTATGCATGGAGTGGCACGGCATTTTAATTCCAAAAAAATCAGAAACACATGAAACCTTGGTTGATGTAATGTCATGCCACCAAGATGACGCTGTAACTAAATTAGCATGTTTGACAAAATGTTGGACATACACCCCTCACAAACCAGAGCAACTCGCTAGAAGGTTCGTGGTTCCGAGAGGAACAATGCATGTTTGACGACGAACGGGAGATAGCTTCCTCTTACGGCCTTCAAATTTTTTCTGCGTCTAACATGCACTACTACAACTGTAATGTGAAATTTTGGAAAATTCTAGGGGTCATTTGACCTTTTAAAGACATTTAAGTGATTTTCTAACCATTTAATGACCGTAATTCAAATTTGAACTACATCTACATGCAATGCCTAACCAAAATGTTTTGAAAAATCATATCTGTGTACTTGTGTGCGAGTTAATTCCATGTGCAGTAAATTAGAAGGAATTTTCAAACATATTGGTCTCACGACATGGACACATGCATACGTATGCATGGAGTGACATGGCATTTTAATTAAAAAATAGAAAAATGATGAGAAACACATGAAACCTTGGTTGATGTAATGTCATGCCACCAAGATGATGTGGTAAAGAAAGTGGCATGTTTGACAAACGTTTGGATACTCACCCCTCACAAACTGGAGCAACTCGCTAGAAGGTTCATGGTTCCGAGAGGGAACAATGCATATTTGATGACGAACGGGAGATAGCTTCCTCTTACGGCCTTCAAATTTTTTCCTACGTTTAACGTGCACTAATACAACTGTCATATGAAAATTTAATAAATTTCAGGGGTCATTTGACCTTTTAAATACATTTAAGTTATTTCCTAATTATTCAATGACCGTAATTCAAATTTGAACTACATCTACATGCAACGCCTAACCAAAATGGTTTGAAAAATCATATTTTTGGTGTCAAGGCATGGGCACATGCATGGAGTGCATGCCATGACATTTTAATTCCAAAAAATTAAAAAATGATCAAAAAAACATGAAACCATGCTTTATTTAATGGCATGCCACTAAGATGGCGTGGTAAAAAATTGGCCTGTTTGACAAAAGTTTGGACACACACCCCTCACAAACCGGAGCAACTCACTAGAAGGTTCGTGGTTCTGAGAGGGAACAATGCATGTTTGCTGACGGACGGGAGATAGCTTCCTCTTACGGCCTTCAAATTTTTTCCTATGTTTAACGTGCACTTATGCAACTGTCATGTGAAAATTTGGAAATTTTTATGGGTGATTTCACCTTTTAAGGACATTTAAGTGATTTTCTAACCATTTAATGACCGTAATTGAAATTTGAACTACATCTACATGCAATGCCTAACCTAAACAGTTTGAAAAATCATATTTTTGTGTACTTGTGTGCGAGTTAAAAAATCATCAGATGATGTAAATATCTGGTGTTCAAAAAAGAAAATGTAAAGATCTGGCAAGACAACCGCCCCCCACATGATTGGCACTCTATCTCGCGGCTCGAGGTTTGGCAGGTGATTAGCGGGGTTCATTAATCAGACACGGTTCTATATTGGAAACCGTCAGCTACTATGTTCACACACGGATTTGCTGCGGGAATTGTGTGTAATTCAAAGTACAATACTCATAAATTCCGGCGACCGGCGTGTGTACTGTCCTCGTCGATCTAGATTCCGGCCGCCAATAAGTACTAACTTGCTCACGTCGTCCCGCCTGCATTCTCATCTACATCCTCCCCTCGCTCTCTCTCTCTCTCTCAAATCTCTGCCATGGCATCGCCGGCTGCCCACATGCTGACGAGGAGTCGCCGGCCCCCAAGGATGCTCACTTGATTAGCAGCAACGAGGACCTCTACGCGCCGCTTGACGAGGTTGCGCTGGACCCCACAACTTTGGAGTGGTTTTGGGGCCAGTACAATATTTGTCTGTGGAAGTCACTGCCGCCAGCTGAGAAAGCCAGACATGTGGCGTTCAAGAAGGAGATGGCAGAGGAGGAAGCCAGGTACCAGGCGCCCTATGAAGCCCGTGATGCCGCCTGGAAAAAGGAGGCAGCGGAGCTTTGGGGGCGGGCGCGTCATCGTGCCGAGGAGGTGTACGAAGACAGGTACTTCACGAGGAAGGCCATAGGCACTAGGCGCCTCATCACTGCGTGGAGGTGGGCCGATAAGCTCGAGCGTGCCACCAATGAGGAGCTTCGGTGGGCGCCCAACAAAATGGCAAGATCGGCCGCGCGCTTCCACCAGCAAGAGGCAGATCGGTACGTTAAGCGATGCGAGGCGGAGGAGTCGGAGTAATGCCTCCGCACTGGGAAGACGACGCGCACCAGGAAGCTGCTGGCGAGGCGCTGTCGGAATACTGGCCCCAGGAGGGATTATTAGTTCTAGTATTGTTTGTTTTCAATTTTATGCATTGTACCTAGTAGTTAAGTATAATCACGTATATGTGATGATATTATGAACAATTAATGAACAATACTATGATGATCTAATGAACAATTAATATATATATATATATTATGAATTCCATTTTCTATCTGTTTTTGTATACTAATTTGAACCTAGTTGTTATCATCCACATATACAGAATGGAAAGCGTATATACACACATTGAAGCAGAACATATAAGAATGGAAAATAGAGTACACACATTGAAACAGAGCAATAAACAGAGCAATACTATGATTGCTGTGAATACAAAGCTATCCACATCGAAACAACTTTTCAAAATAAAACGCGTCCATGAGACCATGACCAGCAGCCCTTGCCTAGGGTAGCTCTTGGCTCTTCCTAAACTCGTGCATGCATTCGTCCAAGTGGTCGACACGCTTGCGGTACATCTGGAGCATGATCTCGAGCTCCAAGTTGGCTATTTTATCAGAGATCACCAGCTCAAGGATGCGACGGCCATGTTCCTCTACTGCGCCCAGGTGGATAGCTGGGCAAGGAGGCGGTCGAGCCTACGGACCAGCGCGTTGGCATCCAGCGGGCTGCGGACAAGGCGAACGGTGGCACCCATGCAAACGACACGGTGGGCGTCCGGTGCAAGTACGGTGTGGCCGACATCTGGTGCAAGTTCGGCGTTGAGGGCCTCTGCCCACTCATGGCGAGTAATGGGGGTACTGACAGGACGTGTACCCAGCGGCGACACCGTGTCGACAGCAGGCAAGCATCGATGGATCCGCTCTTACTGTGCGGCACGCCGCGCCTCTCACTCTGCAGAGCTCCAACGGTCTTACCGTGCGGCGAGCCGCAACCTATCGGCACGAACGCACCTAGCTTGCTCTGCGGTGCGCCATCGATCATGTTGTGCGGCGAGCTGCATCCTGTCGGTGCTGTCATGCATATCTTGATCTGCGGCGCTCAAGCGCCATGCGCCAAAGGTCTGCTCAACCCTGGCGATGACGCGCATCACAACGTCATCCATCGCGTTGCCGGGGAGTGTCTCGGCCTTGACGGTCCTTGGGACCTGCTCGTTTTCCCCGTCGACGAGGTTGATGGCAGAGGCAGCGCTTTGGTGGGTTGGCATGCCTGCAAAAGGTGGATGTGCTACATGCTGCGCTTGTTGCCTCCGTGCGTCGCGCGGCCCTTATGCGCATTATAGCAGGGTGGCGGGAAACAAGTGAGGAAATGGCGGGAAACGGAGCCGTGTTCATAAAATGCCATCAATTAATGGAATCTTAGCATCGAGCTAGCACAAGAAGTAGATGATGATCAGATGAACAGGGACCACACTAGGGATCCCATCGGTGATGAATTCATCAATCCCAAACGGTTGAATACTAGCAAGCGTTTGCCCACAACACACACGGCCTATTCCATCACAAATAGGTCGGATGGATCAACTGTAAGCCACGTATCGCACATTGTCAAAAAGTAATGCGGTAGACCTTCTTTAACATGTGTTAAAAATAAAAAACAAGGTCGTCGAGGTTAAATTAGCTGAGGGAATGGGGCACTTCGGTCATTTGACCGTAATGACCCATCCCATCACCAAATTTAACATTGACACTACTTCCCATCTAGTCACCCATCCGATGGCTGCTCCAGCCTGAGCACACTTAACTTGATAGTTTTCTTACATGAGCTACTGGTGGCACAGCTAGTCCTTGCTGATAGGAATGCCTCTTCGCATCCTTATGGCATATCCGGATATCCGCCCGTCCCACAATGGCCAATAGATGTTTTGTAGACATAGCATATCACATACGTCTCATTAGAAGCAATCGTCTGCGTTATTATCGGTCTTCGCACACATTTGTAATTACAGACCTGTTTCCCATGTATCACACACATCCTGTTATATTGAACTGTTTCTCTTATCTTGCCTAATCACAAACAGTTCATCCGAGTGAACCGTATGCTGTACATCACACACACCTTGATCGGTCTGTCCGTTTCTTTTGTGTTTCCTAATCACAAACAGTTCATCCGAGTGAACAGTATGTTGTACATCACACACACCTTCATCTGGCTGGCCGTTTCTTTTGTTCCTCCTCACCGCAAACAGTTAATTGAACCGAACCGTATGCCCTTCATCGCTCACACAACTAAAACTTGTACCATGTTTGATGCATCCGTCATCGCAAACGTTTTATACATTTCTGACGGTTTGCCTACACCACCGTTTGCGATCATTGCATCGCACATAGTTTCTCGAAGGGTCTCTGATCATAGTGTCACATTAGTAGCATCCTGGAGTAGTGAATGACTATGTACTACGATTTTTGAAGGAATTCTGGAGGATTTTAGGACATACACCCCCATCCCATGTTGGTTGCTTCGGTCGTATGGTTACAATCGTCCATAAGCATTTCTCCTTTGGATTCATCTGTACTAGTTTTATTAGGGAAATTTTCATCCAATCCAACCTCTTGTGAAGAAGGCTACATGTTTCTAGATTGTAATCAAATTAATGCCCATGTTAATCATGACAGATCAAAGATGGCACGTTGGTGCATTTTACAAATCCTGCAAACCAAATTGGCGTGTAGCACTGTTCAAAACTGCATGGAGGCACTAACACATTCTCTTCTTTTGCGGTGCATATTAGGTTCGGTGGAAGATGTTGATAACGACAATCACATCGAATGCCTAGATCTGCATCTCTCAAATATTACCTTGAACTCCTACCGAGGGACCCCGCCGGAGATTACACTCACCATGTTCTTTCTTTCCAGAGCAAATGTGCTGAGGGTACTGAGGTTGAAAACACATTTAATTAGGAAAGATCAATGGTATGATTATCAGAGACGGCTGGTACTGCAGAATGGAAATGCCTCCAAAAATGCCAAACTTCATATTGGAAGAGCATATGGCAAAGCAATTGGAAGTTATTGTGTCAAACCCATACATGACTTGTCAGCGGCTGATCCCTTTTCAGAAATGACGCAACATGCAATGTTTGAATTTGGGCATTGTAATCTTTGAACTTGAACTTTGCAATATTTATGGTATTTGTTATATTGAACCATTTCTTTTCTCTTGCCTCAACGCAAACTGTTCATCTAGGTGAACCGCATGTCGTACATCACACACACCTTGATCTGGCTGACCGTTTCTTTTGTGTTGCCTAATCACAAACAGTTCATCCGAGTGAACCGTATGCTGTACATCGCACACGCCTTCATCAGGCTACCTGTTTCTTTTGTTCCGCCTCATCCTAAATGGTTCATCCGAGTGAACTGTATGTTGTACATCGCATACACCTTGATCTGGCTGACCGTTTCTTTTGTGTTGCCTAATCACAAAGAGTTCATCCAAGTGAACCATATGCTGTACATCGCACACGCCTTCATCAGGCTGCCCGTTTCTTTTGTTCCGCCTCATCGCAAACGGTTCATTGGACTGAATCATATGCCCTGGATTGCACATGCAACTAAAATCTGAACCGCGTTTGATGCATCCTCCATTGCAAACGTTTTGCACATTTTTTGACGGTTTTTTACATCACCGTTTGTGATTAATGCATCGCACACAGTTCAATGAAAGGTTCTCTCATTATAGTGTCGCGTTAGCGGCATCCTGCAGTAGTGGAGGTTTATCGGTCTAGAGCCATCAAGATAAATAATTCTGAAGGTACTAACCCGAAGGATGTTAATGGGCAACGAATAAAACATTATATCTGGGGTACGCCCATTAATGTTGAAAGTAATATTATCCAAACTTTGACACCGGAAAAACAAATAGAAGAGTCCTTCCGAAGCACTCCAGAATCGTGAAAATAAGGAGACAATGGGGACCTATCTCCTTATGGTCGATCTACTGATGACGAGGAGGATGCTCACTTGATGATGATCGATGAATCAAGCTCGGAGGAGGAGGATGTCCCCCTACCTCAACATGCGAATATGCATGTGGAGTTCAAGAAGTCAAGTCTCCCTAAGAGAGCTAACCGGTCTAAAAACCAATCTATTCCTCTTCGTTTTCGGCAGAAAAGCAAACAGGATTTATGTGACAAGATCTTGAAGCTGGAGTTGGAGATTGATAATTTAAAGGTGGAAGTTTCTCTCGTCAAATACAATATGAAAAAGTTGAAGGCACAATTGTCACCACCACCATCATCATCTCCACCACCAAAGGAGAACTGAGTATCGGGTATGGGCACTCCCCTTGTCTTCCGCCAAGCTTGGGGGAGGTGCCCCAATATCGTATCATCCGACTACCTTTTTGCCTTTACTTATTTTAGTTCGATCCTTTGCTTTAGATGAATAAATGTTTAGTTTGATCCTTTCTTCTTTGAGGGTTTTCTTAGTGATCTATCCTTGTAATCTTGTGCAAGTTATATAATAAAGTTTAGTTTGAGTTTTTCCTTTCTTTAATTTCATGTAGCAAATTAAAGAAAAGAAATAAGAAATAAAAGGAGAAAGGAAATAAATAAAAGAAAAGATCATATACTAATCCTATGGTAGGAGGTGACACCACATAAGGAAAAGTATAAGTAGAAAATTTTATTAGAGATTGACAAACATAGCATTAGTCAGTGATGCAACTCATGAAAGAATTAAATAGGGAAGAGAAGATTCACATATATATATATACTATCCTAGAAATCTTTTGTGATTGTGAGCCCTCATCAAAATATCATATGCCAAAATTGTTGACGTTGGACAAGGAAGACAAGTTAATTGTTTATGTTTGTTTATATTCACATAGAAGTCTTATTGTCATAGATCCTTCAACATGTGGTGCTTGCCCCTATCCTTGCTAGCCAAAAATTCCGCACTAAGTAGAGATAGTACCTGTGCATCAAAAAACCCTTAAACCCAAATCTTATTTTCAAGTGTCCACCATACCTACCTAGCGATTGAGCAAGATCCCTCAAGTAAGTTGTCATCGGTGCAAAAAGGCAATAAAAATTGCTTCTAAAAGTGTGAGATCATTTAGTGTAAGAGAAAATTGAGCGTTGCACGAACTTGTGATGGTGAAGAATAAAAGCGACAGACTGCATAATAAAGGTTGCTATCACAAGGGGCAATGTAATGTGACATTCTTTTGCATTAAGGGATTGAGCATACAAACAAATAAGCGCATGGCAACCTATGCTTCCCTCTGCGAAGGGCCTATCTTTTACTTCTATGTATTTACTTTTATGCAAAGAGTCAAAGTTTTCCTTCTATTCATTTTTATTTTTCTCCTTTGGCAAGCATCATGTGGTGAGGAAAGATCTAGGCACATATGTCCAGTTGAATTAGATAGCATGAGTTATTATTGTTGACATCACCCTTGAGGTGAATACATTGGGAGGCGAAACTATAAGCCCCTATCTTTCTATGTGTCCGGTTGAAACGTTTTGCTCATGTGTACGCGGTGAGTGTTAGCAATCATAAAAGACTATATGATGATTGAGTATGTGGACTTGCCTAAAGGCTCCGATACGTGACCGTTCCTGAAAAGATGATGAGTTGTAGTTGCAAAGTTGACTGAGAACATAGTTTGTTGGTTTTAATACAGTTTTTTGCTTCACACTTCGATTGTGTGATGAATTGTTACTTATTCATGAGAAGTATATGATAAAAGTTCTCTGATAAAAGTCTGTTGTTTAATTTTGTTGCTGTTGTAATAATCAACATGATGCTTCTATGTCCGTATTTCGTTTTTATCGACACCTCTCTCTCAAAGAATGTGGACATGTTTTTCGATTTCGGTTTTCGCTTGAGGACAAGCGAGGTCTAAGCTTGGGGGAGTTGATATGTCCATTGTGCATCATGTTTTCTTACTATTATTTATAATGTTTTTATCCATAATAATGCTTTTTGTAGTAATTCTAATGCATTTTCTCTCATAATATGCAAAGTATACACAAAGAGGGAGAATTCCGGCAACTGGAAATCTGGACCTGAAAAAGCTACGTCAGGCTAACTATTCTGCACAACTCCAAATGAGCTGAAACTTCACGAGGATTTTTTATGGAATATTTAAGAATTATTGGAGAAAATAACTACCAGAGGGGGCCCACCAGATGGGCACAACCCACCTGGCGCGCCAGGGAGCCTAGGCATGCCCTGGTGGGTTGTGCTCACCCAGGCCCACCTTCAATGCCCATCTTTTGGTATATAGGTCATTTTAACCTTGAAAAAAGAAGGAGAGGAATTTCAGGACAGGGCGCCGCCGCCTCGATGCAGAACTTGGGCAGGAGCACTTTTGCCCTCCGACGAAGCGATTCTGCCGGGGGAACTTCCCTCCCGAAGGGGGAAACCATCATCATCATCACCACCAACAACTCTCCCATCTTGCGGAGGGCAATCTCCATCAATATCTTCAAAAGCACCATCTCATCTCAAACCCTAGTTCATCTCTTGTGTTCAATCTTGTTACCAGAACTATAGATTGGTGCTTGTGGGTGACCAGTAGTGTTGATTACTATATGGTTTATTTGGTGGAAAGATTATATGTTTAGATCCAATATGCTATTTAATACTCCTCTGATTATGAGCATGTTTATCATTTGTGAGTAGTTACTTTTGTTCTTGAGGTCACGGGAGAAATCATGTTGCAAGTAATCATGTGAACTTGATATGTGTTCGATATTTTGATAGTATGTATGTTGTGATTCCCTTAGTGGTGTCATGTGAACATCGACTACATGACACTTCACCATATTTGGGCCTAAGGGAATGCATTGTGGAGTAGCTATTAGATGATGGGTTGCGAGAGTGACAGAAGCTTAAACCCCAGTTTGTGCGCTATTCCGTAAGGGACCGATTGGATCCAAAAGTTTAATGCTATGGTTAGAATTTATTCTTAATACTTTTCACGTAGTTGCGGATGCTTGCGGGAGGGTTAATCATAAGTAGGAGGTTTGTTCAAGTAAGAACAACACCTAAGCACCGGTCCACCCACGTATCAAATTATCAAAGTAGCAAACACAAATTGAACCAACATGATGAAAGTTACTAGATGAAATTCCCGTGTACCCTCAAGAATACTTTGCTTATCATAAGAGACCATTTTGGCATGTCTTTTGCCTCAAAAGGATTGGGCTACCTTGCTGCACTTTTTCTACTACTATTGTTACTTGCTCATTACGAATTATCTTGCTATCAAACTACTCTGCTACTTACAATTTCAACACTTGCAGACATTACCTTGTTGAAAACCACTTGTCATTTCCTTCTACTCCTCATTGGGTTCGACACTCTTACTTATCGAAAAGAGCTAAAATTGATCCCCTATACTTGTGGGACATCAAAAACTACTCCATCTCACGTGATGATCGGACATGGTTTAGTTGATATGGATCATGTGATCATTTAGATGACTCAAGGGATGTCTATCTAAGTGGGAGTTCTTAAGTAATATGATTAATTGAACATAAGTTTATCATCAACTTAGTCCTGATTGTTTTTGCATATCTATGTTGTAGATCAATGGCCCGTGCAACCGTTCCCTTGAATTTTAATGCGTTCCTAGAGAAAGCTAAGTTGAAAGATGATGGTAGCAACTACATGGACTGGATCCATAACTTGAGGATTATCCTCATTGCTGCACAGAAGAATTACGTCCTTGATGCACCTCTAGGTGCAAGGCCTACTGTAGGAGCAACTCCGGACATTATGAAAATATGGCACGCTAAATCTGATGACTACTCGATAGTTCAGTGTGCCATGCTTTACGGCTTAGAATCGAGACTTCAAAGACATTTTTAACGTCATGGAGCATAGAGATCTTCCAGGAGTTGTAGTTAATATTTCAAGAAAATGCTCGAGTTGAGAGATATGAAGTCTCCAACAAGTTCTATAGCTGCAAGATGGAGGAGAATAGTTCTGCCAGTGAACACATACTCAGAATGTCTGGGTACCATAACTACTTGACTCAGCTAGGAGTTCATCTTCTGGATGATAGTATCATTGACAGAGTTCTTCAATCACTGCCACTAAGCTATAAAGGCTTCGTGATGAACTATAATATGCAAGGGGTGAATGATACGTCTCCAACGTATCTATAATTTTTATTGTTCCATGCTATTATATTATCTATCTTGGATGTTTTATATGCTATTTTATATGATTTTTAGGACTAGCCTATTAACCTAGAGCCCGGTGCTAGTTTCTGTTTTTCCTTGCTTTGGAGTTTCGCATGAAAGGAAATATCAAACGGAGTCCAATTGACCTGAAACTTTGCGATGATGATTTTTGGACCAGCACCTGAAGCAAGAGAGTTGGGCCAGAATATCCACGAGGCCTTCACAAGGGCGGACGGCACGCCCAACCCCCCGGGCGCGCCCTACACCCTGACTTGTTCTCAACGCCAACACCTCTTATATATCCCCAAACCTCCAGAATAGAACCTAGATCGGGAGTTCCGCCACTGCAAGCCTGTGTAGCAACGAAAAACCAATCGGGACCCTACTCCGGTACCCTGCCGGAGGGGGAAATCATCACAAGTGGCCATCTTCATCATCCCGGCGCTCTCCATGATGAGGAGGGACTAGTTCACCCTCGGGGCTGAGGGTATGTACCAGTAGCTATGTGTTTGATCTCTCTCTCTCTCTCCCGTGTTCTTGATTTGGCACCATCTTGATGTACCGCGAGCTTTGCTATTATAGTTGGATCTTATGATGTTTCTACCCCTCTACCTTCTTGTAATGGATTGAATTTTCCCTTTGAAGTTATCGTATCAGATTGAGTCTTTAAGGATTTGAGAACACTTGATATATGTCTTGCATGTGCTTATCTATGGTTACAATGGGATATTCACACGATCTACTTGATGTATGTTTTGGTGATCAACTTGCGCGTTCTGTGACCTTGTGAAGTTTTGCATAGGGTTTGGCACACGTTTTCATCTTGACTCTCTGGTAGAAACATTGGGGCTCTCTTTGAAGTTCTTTGTGTTGGTTTGAGTAGATGAATCTGAGATTGTGTGATGCATGTTGAATAATCAAACCCGCGGATACTTGTGGTGACATTGGAGTACCTAGGTGGCATTAGGGTTTTGGTTGACGTGTGTCTTAAGGTGTTATTCTAGTACAAACTATAGGGAAGTTTGTCTCACTTATAGGAATAGCCCAATAGATCGATCAGAAAGAATAACTTTGAGGTGGTTTCGTAGCCTACAATAATCTCTTCGTTTGTTATCCGCTATTAGTGAATTTGGAGTGACTCTTTGTTGCATGTTGAGGGATTGTTATATGATCTAATTATGTTATCATTGTTGAGAGAAATTTCACTAGTGAAAGAATGAACCCTAGACCTTGTTTTGAATCAGTGCAATAGTTGTTACCTTGCTGTTTTTATATTTTCATATTACAAAACCTATATCTACCATCCACATTGCACTTCTATCACCATCTCTTTGCCGAACTAGTGCACCTATATAATTTACCATTGTATTAGGTGTGTTCAGGACACAAGAGACTCTTTGTTATTTGGTTGCATGGGTTGTTTGAGAGATACCATCTTCATCCTACGCCTCCCATGAATTGATAAACCTTAGGTCATCCACTTGAGGGAAATTTGCTACTGTCCTACAAAACTCTGTGCTTCGAGGCCCAACACGAGTCTACAAGAAGAAGGTTGCGTAGTAGACATCAAGCTCTTTTCCGGTGCCGTTGCAGGGAGGTCAGTGCTTGAAGGTATATCATTAGATCTTGCAATCAAATCTTTTAGTTTCTTGTTTTATCACTAGTTTAGTTTATAAAGGAAAACTACAAAAAATGGAATTGAGGTTGCATGATGAGCATGATTGCAATGTTTTTAGTATGAATTCCTTGAATATCCATGATGCTAATGATATGCAAAGCCACAAGCTTGGGGATGATATGTTTGATGAAGATGACATTTTTCCCCCGAAGTTTTGATGAGAAAATTTATTATGATGATAGCATGACTCCTATCTATGATGATTATTGTGATGACATGTATGCTATAAATAATAATGATAACCATGAAACTTGTCATCTTGATTTTAATTTTCAATCCCATGATAGTTATTTTGTTGAGTTTGCTCCCACTATTATGAATGAGAAGAATTTTGCTTACGTGGACAGTAATAAAATTTCTATGCTTGTGCACCATGAAAGTAATACTTTATGTGATAGCTATATTTTTGAATTCATTCATGATGCTACTAAAAATTATTATGAGCGAGGAATATATGCTTGTAAGAATTGCAATAATATCAAGTTTCCTCTCTATGTGTTGAAAATCTTGAAGCTATGCTTGTTTTGCCTTCCTATTCTAGTTGATTCTTGCTCCCGTAAATTTTTTGCTCACAATATCCCTATGCATAGGAAGTGTGTTAGGATTAAATGTGCTTGTCATATGCTTCATGATGCTCCCGTTATGTTTCAATTCTTATCTTTTATGTGAGCATCATTGAAATCATCATTCCTAGCTAGAAAGGCATTGAAGAAAAGCACCTATTGGGAGACAACCCAACATCTATACCTACTGTTTTTGTGTGTTCACATGATTATCTACTGTAGTAATCATGTTTTATAGCTTTTGTTTCAATAAAGTACCAAGTAAGACCTTTGGGATGATCTATGGTGATAGTTGATTTGATCTTGCTGAAAAACAGAAACTTTTGCTCCGAGGAGATTAGTTTTCATTTTTGACATAAGAACGATAAAATACTGATTATTTTTTTAGAGTATCAATAAACAAATTCTCTAGGAATTCTTAATTTCGCAGTATTTTCGGAGTTACATAAGTATTCTAGAATTACATATTACTACAGAATGTCCTGTTTTTGACAGATTATGTTTTCGATGCATAGTTTGCTTGTTTTCTAGTTTCTATGGCTTATATTGCTAAATATAAATTGTAGAAATGATAGGGTACAGTAGGCAGCATGTGAGAAAAATGATGAATCTTGTCTTGACAGTACCTGGGAGGTGATTTGATTTATTATACTAACGGAGCTCATGAGTTTTCTGTTAAGTTTTGTGTTGTGAAGTTTTCAAGTTTCGGGTAAAGATTCGATGGACTACGGAATAAGGAGTGGCAAGAGCCTAAGCTTGGGGATGCCCTCCCCTCTTTCGTCTTCGTTCATCGGTAACTTTACTTGAGGCTATATTTTTATTCACCACATGATATGAGTTTTTCTTGGAGCTTCCTTTTCTTTTATTAGGATTTGCTTGCTATTTGAATAAATTACCCAAGATCTGAAATTATTAAATGTTAGAGAGTCTTCACATAGATACATGATTATTCGACTACTCATTGATCTTCACTTTTATCTTTTGGAGTACTTTGTCATTTGCTCTAGTGCTTCACTTGTATCTTTTTAGAGCATGGTGGTAGTTTTATTTTGAAGAAATTGTTGAACTCTCATGCTTCACTTATATTATTTTGAGAGTCTTTAACATCGTGGTAATTTGCTTTGGTTATGAATTTAGTCCTAATATGATGGGCATCCAAGAGGTATATAAAAAAACTTTCATATAAAATGCATTGAATACTATGAGAAGTTTGATTCCTTATGATTGTTTTGAGATATGAAGATGGTGATATTAGAGTCATGCTAGTCAGTAGTTGTGAATTTGTGAAATACTTGTGTTAAAGTTTGTGAGTCCCGTAGCATGCACGTATGGTGAACCGTTATGTGATGAAGTCGGAGCATGATTTATTTATTGATTGTCTTCCTTATGAGTGGCGGTCGGGGACGGGCGATGGTCTTTACCTACCAATCTATCTCCCTAGGAGCATGTGTGTAATACTTTGTTTTGATAACTAATAGATTTTTGCAGTAAGTATGTGAGTTCTTTATGACTAATGTTGAGTCCATGGATTATACGCTCTCTCACCCTTCGACCATTGCTAGCCTCTTTAGGGTCGCGCAACTTTCGCCAGTACCATACACCCACCATATACCTTCCTCAAAACAGCCACCATACCTACCTATTATGGCATTTCCATAGCCATTCCTAGATATATTTCCATGCAAATTTCCACCATTATGTTTATTATGACACACTCCATCATTGTCATATTGCTTTGCATGATCATGTAGTTGACATCATATTTGTGGCAAAGCCACCTGTAGGGGGTGTCGTCTGACATATGCCAAAGGATGGCTTATCCTCGAGGGGGCTAATAATACGTCGCTGGTGCCAGGAAACGGGATAAGGCGCAAACATGCACGCCGGCGAATCTTACCCGGGTTCGGGGCTCTCCTAGGAGATAACACCCCTAGTCCTGCTTTGCGGGGTCTCTGCATGATCACTCTAGCAACAATGGTGGCTACAAGCTTGCTCCTTGAGCTGTTTCTCTAGAGGGGGAAGAAGAACAAGGCTAGCCCTAGCTTCCTCTCTCTGTATGTGTGGGTGGAATGAACTAAGGTCTGAACTCTTTGCATGGGTGCCCTGGGGGGTTTATATAGGCCTACCCCCCAGGGGTACAAAGGTAATATGGCTGGGTATCGGCCCGATGTGTCAGTGTCTACGGTTGCCGACTTCTCCGCTGGCCGCTTGGGACCGCCGCCTGGTGGGCCCTGCTGTTTTTCTTGTACTTGGCCGACAGGCCGTACCTGCCGCTTGCGGGTCTGGCCGGCTGCTCAGCACTGTAGCAATGCTAGTAATGATGCATGCTTTGTCGGGGGAGGCATGGCTACAGTACCGCCGCCTGGCGGGCGATCACTGTAGCCATCCCCCATCTCTTCTAAGGTGAGGAGGGCCGCCTGGTCAGGGGCCGGCTTCTCCTCGCGCCGACTGGTCTGGGTTCGCCGCCCTCTGGCTCCTCGCAAATAGGTAGGGACTACCACCTGTGGGCCGTACCGACAGTCCATAGTGGGAGCATGGCCTTCTCTGCCATGGGTGATGTCACTGGCTGCATGGCAACAGTGATGCGCCGGGCGGGGAGCGTCTACCCCATACGATGCACTGCGGCCACGCTTGGCCCTGGATTTGGGGGTGGCTGACAACACTATAGCCACGCCCCGTCTCGTCATCATAATGTGGTGAAAACTTTGAGGACGCTTGGGGCCGCCTGCTAAGGGTCGGCCTCTCTAGAGGCCGCCTGCTAGAAGTTGGCCCACTTTGAGGCCGCCCTCTGGGCCTTGCCGTCTTCTGGCAGCTGGCCACTCGGACCATCTGGCTGCGAGAAGGCGGCGCTTCAGTCTTTGATTCTTGAGGGGCACAGCTGGCCCCGATGTCTTAAAAGGCCATGGGGAGCTGATGAGGCAACCCGTGGCTAATTACTCCTACAGTAGTCCCTGAAGCTGGTGGGGCGCCACGGCTGAAAGAGGCGAGGAGCCTCAACAACTTCCTACTATGAGTGCTTCATTGATCTTGCTTTGTCTATCTTCCGGAACGCTGAGTGCTAGGAGCCGGACACGACCAGGCGGGCCGCGTGGTGGTTTTTGAAACGTCTTGGCGGGAGGTGGGTCGCTCGCCGGCCTGGCACCATTCTTGCCGCCAGCCAGCTGCACGCCACGTGTCGCCAGCCGGCCGGGCCGCATGCCAACCCACGCGTGTGATGGGACATCATGGCAGGCCGGGTCCCACCACTACCGGGCCTCGGCATGCGCGTGGATCCGCTGTGGCTGAGGCAAACGGTTGGGATTTCGGGGCATGATTACTTCGTGTCGTTACTGCGCGGTAAATGCGGGGTCGTGGGGTCATGGGCACAGTTAATCCCACGATCCCCACGCCCCATCCCCTCGTCTTCGCAGCACAGGGCTATAAGTAGGGGGAGGAGGGGGGCGGCTCTGGCTCACGCGTCCTCCTCTCCTTTTGCTCTTCTCTTCCTTTTCTCTCTTTCTGCCGCCGCCGGACTCCTGCGATATGCCGAAGTGTTGTCTTAGCCCATCGTCACCAACCCCAGCCTCTCCACTGTGCCGTTGCTCCGTTGGTGTCGAGCTTCCATGGTGCGAGAGCGAGCCGGCGACTACGATGGGTCCAATGTCATTGAATACCACAACACTTTTCTCCGCAACACGCGATGGTTGCCCGACGAGGGCTACGTCCGGATGTGCGTCCCGCCGGCGAAGGAGATCTCGCCTACGCTGAAGGAAGGTGAGCACGTCATCTTCCGCTCGCATTTCCTCCAAGGCTACGGCCTGCCGGCGAGCGGCTTCCTTTGTTACTTTCTTCAGTTCTAAAACCTCCAGCCGCACCACCTCACACCGAACACGGTGGTGCTGCTGTCGGCCTTCGTCACGTTGTGTGAGGGCTACCTCGGCGTTCTCCCCACTCTCGAGCTGTGGGGAGAATTCTTCTACACCAAACTTGACGTCTCCGCCAAGGATGAGCCGGCTCAGTGCGGTGCCTTCGTCGCGGTACGGCGCCCAGGAGCCGGCAACCGCTTCCCGCCCATCGCCTTGACCCAGTCCGTCAAGCTCTAGCAGAAGTCGAACTTCTACATGAAGAACGTCAACCCGGCGCTGGACTTCGTCAACCTGCCGAGCTATGAAGCCGGCCCACCAGCCGAGTCGTGCACCAACTGGACCTTCAAGCCAAAGCACCTGTCTGCCGCCTCCACCACCTCCGTCACCCAGCTCCAGGAGATGACAGAATTGGAGGGCCTCAAGGCCTCCGTTCTCCTAACCACCTTCGTGGAGCGCCGGGTTCTTCCTCCTCAAGGCTGGCCTCATCTGATCAGCCAGATGAGCGGGCGCCGAGACCCATGCCGGCTGAGCACCAAGGAGATGTCGGCCACAGAGGTGGTCCGCCTGGTGAACGAGATCACGAACCTCAAACTCTCAAAGTCAGAGTAAAGGTTCGGCAAGTGGCCGCATACCTGCGCACACCCGCCACCTGCGGTAAGTTTTCCGACTCTTCTTCTCTCCTTTGTCCGCCGGGTTCTTCTTCGCCGACTGACTAGTCGGCCATGTTGCAGCTTCTTATGACCCAGCCGGCCACCGACATCCTGGCGCAGGGCCGGGAGTACCTGTCGGATCAGTCGGTGAGTGATGTGGACAACCCCGATCTGGGGGCGGCCGCCATGGAGGCAGATGATGCCACTAGTGGTGGCGACGTAGAAGGCGGCTCCGGAGGAGGAGGCGGCAGTCTCGAGGACTGGTCGGACGATGACGAGGAGGAGCACGTGTTGTGCCGCCCGCCGGTTGCCAACAAGGCGGGGACGAGGAGGAGCACGTGTTACGGCCGCCAACAAGGCGGCGCACCGAAGCATCAGGCAGGCGCGCAGCTGCGAGTCGGCCGACCAAAGAAGCCCAAGGGCTCGGCTGTATCGACCACGCTGGAGCAGGACGCCGCGAGAGCAGGAGGAGGCAGACACAGTGGTCAAGGCCCGGGAGGAGGATGCAACCAAGGCCCAGGCGGACACGGCCACCAAGGCGCAAGCAGGGGGAGCCACGGGTGGCCAGGCTCCACAGCTGGTCGTCCCACTGAGCTCCATTCCCTCGGTGCCAGAGGACTTGACACCGTCTGGAGCGGCTAGCAACGACCAGCCGGTCATGGAGAGGGAGGGAGGCGACGCCGTCATCCCGGAGACGGAGGTGATCCAGTAGACGCCGGCTGCTGAGGCTCTGGGCAGCCGGCTCGACACACTGCCGGCGCCTCGAGTCGGCGGCGAGATGGTGGTGGGGGTGACTCCCATCATCCACACTCCGACGGATCGGCGTGTGACGAGGGTGACTTCGGCGCCGCGGCCTCAGGAAGTTGGAGCCTCGAGCTCGTCGGCCTTGGAAGCGGAGGCTACTAGCACCGTCCCGCGGGAGTGGATGCCTGGGGTGGGACGGGCGTCCTGAACAAGGCTGCTCAGGAAGTCCGCTCCCTGCTTCAGGCCCAGGGCGACGCCCTCCAGGACTACGCGAAGAAGTTCTTGGCGTCGTGAGCTGCCGTCCGGGTAAGGCCCTTATGCTTTTTTGCTTTCAATCTTTGCAATCTTCTATGGGGGCGCACCAGCGCACCCACTAGGTGTTGCCCTCGAGTTCTGGGCCGGCTGCTGAGCAGGCGGTCCGGAACTTAAATGTAGGCTCCAAGTGCTGACCTTCTCTTTTTCTTTGTTGATTCTGTTGTAGGACTACAACAACATTTGCGTGGCTGCCTTCAACACTCAAGTCCAGGAGTTGGCCAGGCGGACCACCGAGCTGACCGACAGCTGGAGTAAGCACGCCTCTCTTTATTCTTGCGGGGGCGCGCCAGCGCACCCGCGGGGTGTTGCCCCAAGATTCGGGCCGACTGCTAAGCAGTCAGGTCGGATCTTCAGGTAACTACATTTTCTTGTTGATTTACTGACCTCTCCTCTCTCTTATCTTCTGCAGGAGCCAATGCCACCTTGCGGCAGCAAATGGACGAAGCTCAAACCGCGCTGCACGCCAAAGAGGAGGAGCGCCTCAAGGCGGAGCAAGAGCGAGACTATCTGGCCAAGCAGCTGGCCGACCAGGCGGACAAGCACAAGGCGGAGCTGCAGAAGCTCAAGGACACAGAGGAGGCCCTTGAGGCCGAATTCAGGACTGAGCGCTCGAAGTGGGCATACAAGGAGAAAGCCTCGTCGGACGGCTATGACCAGATCGAGGACTTGCTCGATGGTGAGTTATCCCTCTCTTTCTTCTGCTGGCCGACTTGTCGTATGAGCTGGCTTGTGGCTTCATATTTCTTTTTCTAATTATGCAGAGTACTTCCCCAGTTATTCCGTCGCCACTAGCCTAGTCGTCGAAGCTCATCATAACGAGCGGAGGCGGGCTGGTGCCACGATCGCGCCCAACGCCCCGCGCACCCTCGCCGAGCAGATGCTTGCCATCCAGGCTCGTCTCCAGCCGGCGCATCGGGCTCTCTACCGTCTTCAGCGTCATGGGGCCTAGGTGCTCGCCGCCCTCTATCCGGGTACTCCCGTTCTGCGCACCATCAATCGGACCTCCGACTGGCTGGAGGCGGCCATTGGCCGCAAGCATGGAAGGGATCCTCCGCCCGGCAAGTGCGCGGAGGGCCTTGGAGTTTGTCAAAGGGTGGTACACTGGGCTGAACCTTGACGAGTTGTTAACTCTCCGTGCTGAGGCCGGTGAGGAGTTGGAGGCGGTGGCGCCCCAGCTTTATCATCGGGCTATGGCGATCGCCGAGTACACGAAGACTGGCATCTTCCTCCCCGAGCTAGATGAAGCGGGCTCAAAGGTGCTTCCCAACTGGTTTGTCTGGCCCAGAAGGCAGCGAGGACTCGGTGGAGGAGATCGCCTCCAGTGACGAAGGCGAGGAGGAGGAGGATGAGGACACCGAAGATGACGCGCAGGATGGTGAAGACGAGGGCCGGTCTCAGGCTGACCATGCTTCGACAAACGGGCGACATACTGACGAGCTGACTGCTACTGGAGCCGATTAGGCCGAGACCACCCAGGCGGCCTCTCCACCACCCGGAGCCTCGACCTCCACCGACCCCTCCGATCCGGCTGCTGCTCCTTTGGCCTAGGCGGCTAAGTTATCTTTCCTTTCCTATTTTGTAATCTCTTTGAACAAATTTGTTAGACTTGCGCAGTTCCACCCGCTGGGGGTGTATTCAAACTGCGTTGAATGCCGGCCAAGGGCCTTTTGCTGTGTAAATTGTCTTTTGCTGATTTCCGACTTGTCTTGATTTTTACTCTTTTGGCTTTTTCCTTTGCCGCCTTCCCTTGGTTGCCGTCCTACCAACCGGATGGCTGCTCTGTGGTCTGTGGCTGGATCAAGTACTTGGCCGCTTTGGGAAGGCAAGTACTTTAGCCGTTGGTAGAGTGTGGCAAGTAAAGTTAGAAACCAGCCGGCCGGCTACTCAGCAGTCCGTCAGCGAGGCGAGGAGCCGACTCGGCCTATGAAAATGCTTTTAGTCCTTAGCCATTTTTCGTGTGGGCAGCGTTTCCCGCCTTTACCTCTTGCTGGCCAGATAGTCACTCTACGAGCTGCGACGTGTGGCAAGAGAGGGCTTAGGTGCCGGCACACAACTTGTCTGACTGCAGGTAGCATTCACATAGTACAAGGCGGCAAGCCCCGGGCCGACTGGTCGAACTCGGTGCTAGGAAGAATGATGAAATGACATAATCATAGGCATAGAAGTTATCATATAGAGAAAAAAGGGGAGCCCCCGAGTGCTCCTCGAGGGTCCCGATGTCTTAGTGCCTAATACAAAAGGTAGCATGGTACATACTGAATCAACTATAAAATCTTCGGAGGAGATTTGCGTTCCATGGGCGCTCTGATTCCTTGCCTGAATCGTCTCTCTTCTGTTCTCAGGTGTTATGCGCGTCGATGAGGTAGTAGGAGTCGTTGCCCAATGCTTTGCTGATGATGAAGGGCCTTTCAATAGTGCCGAGAGCTTGTGCTGGCCGACTATTCACTTGATCAGCCGGAGCACAAGGTCTCTGAGGGAGTCCTGGATTAGGGGGTCTCCGGACAGCCGGACTATATCCTTTGGCCAGACAGTTAGATTATGAAGATACAAGATTGAAGACTTCGTCTCGTGTCCGGATGGGACTCTACTTGGCGTGGAAGGCAAGCTAGGCAATACGGATATGGATATCTCCTCCTTTGTAACCAACCTTGTGTAACCCTAACCCTCTCCTGTGTCTATATAAACCGGAGGGTTTTAGTCCGTAGGACAACATACAATCATACCATAGGCTAGCTTCTAGGGTTTAGCCTCTCCGATCTCGTGGTAGATCTACTCTTGTACTACCCATATCATCAATATTAATCTAGCAGGACGTAGGGTTTACCTCCATCAAGAGGACCAGAACCTGGGTAAAACATCATGTCCCCTGCCTCCTGTTACCATCTGCCGTAGACACACAGTTCGAGACCCCCTACCCGAGATCCTCCGGTTTTGACACCAACATTGGTGCTCGCATTGAGAGTTCCTCTGTGTCATCGCTGTTAGGATTGATGGCTCCTTCTATCATCAATAGCGATGCAGTCCAAGGTGAGACTTTTCTCCCCGGACAGATCTTTTTATTCGGCAACTTTGCACTGCGGGCCAAATCGCTTGGCCATCTGGAGCAGATTGAAAGCTACACCCCTAGCCATCAGGTCAGGATTGGAAGCTTAAATTACACGGCTGATATCCATGGAGACTTGATCCTCGACGTATTCGAGCCCCTGCCTTGTGCGCCATGTGGTCACGATGACTACGATTTCGCTCTATCATCGGACCATATTCAGGAGATCGCACCGGCAGCCGCTCCGAGCCTCAATTCGGAGCCAGTTGCGCCGTCCATGGACGGGTGGATAGACTCCATCACGGAGGCCGTATCCTCAGCGGCGATCGAGCCAAGTATCAACCTTACCCTTCGCGAGAGCCATGTTGCCAAACTGTCGGATCCTTCCCCGACCATGGACTCCGAACCACCGGCGCCCGTGCCTATCAAATCTGACTGGGCGCCAGTCATGGGGTTCAACTCCGCGGGTATCTTTCGCACTCGCCCTTCGGCGACATACTGAATTCATTAAAGTCTCTCTCCTTGTCAGGAGAGTCCTGGCCGAACTATGTCCGGCAGGATTGGGATGCGGATGACGAAGAAATTCGCCGCCCACCCACCACCCACTTAGTAGCCACTATCGATGACATAACTGACATGCTCGACTTCGACTCCAAAGACATCGACGGTATGGACGACGATGCAGGAGACGAACAGGAACCACTACCCACAGGGCACTGGACGCCCACTTCATCGCATGACATATACATGGTGGACACACCAAAAGAAAACGACGATGAGGAACGGAAGGACGCAACGAAGGGTTGTCCCCTCAAGAAGCAGTCAAAGCGGCGGCGTAAGCGCCGCTCCAAATCCCGCCTCGACAGAAACAACAATCATATAGACCCAGCGTTAGAGCAGGGTGAACCATCGCCGGACCACGGCAACACAAAGAATCAAACCGAACATCCCGACTATGTCAAAGATAATATTCCGGACGACATCACACCGGACAGACACCTGGAGCAACAGAATGCCCGTCAAAGGCTTTTTGCCACCGCGAGGAGTCTAAAAAAGCAGAAGAAAAGGCTCAAGGTTGTGCAAGACACACTCAGAATCAGATGGGGTAAAGCACTCAACACAGCAGTGAAGTACGGCGGTAATCGCCCCACCAAGAGCTACCCGAAGCGGAAGTTTCTACCTGAATTCGATGAGGAGGCCTTAGATCCCCCACAACCAAAAATTAAAACGGCCATCTGGCCGGATAGACAACCTCACGGCCAACATAGAGCGGCAAACAATGCCGCACATGAGCCAATACGCGATCCACGAGAGGGCTCGCATCAAAAGGACGGCGCAACCAGACCCATCTATGGACCACGCAAGCGCACTCCAGCATACGATGCAACACAACAAACATTCGAACAACGCGGTACACCCAGATACAGGGGTGCCACACACCCCCTATGTTTCACCGACGAGGTGCTGGACCATGAATTTCCAGAGGGATTCAAACCCGTAAACATAGAGGCATACGATGGAACAACAGACCCTGGGGTCTGGATTGAGGACTATATCCTCCATATCCATATGGCTCAAGGAGATGATCTCCACGCCATTAAGTATTTACCCCTCAAACTCAAAGGGCCAGCTCGGCACTGGCTTAAAAGCCTCCCCGAAAGCTCCTTTGGAAGTTGGGAAGAGTTCGAAGATGCTTTTCGGGCAAATTTTCAAGGGACTTATGTCCGACCCCCGGATGCGGACGACTTAAGTCATATAACTCAACAGCCCGCAGAGTCAGCCCGAAAGCTTTGGAACATGTTTCTTACTAAAAAGAACCAAATAGTTGACTGTCTGGACGCCGAAGCCTTGGCAGCTTTTAAACAAAGCGTCCAGACACCTCGACCAAGAAAAGCTGGGAACAATGGCAGCATTAACAAGCCTCATGACCCGCTTTTGCGTGGGCGAGGATAGCTGGCTAGCCCGATGCAGCACCAGCGACCCAAGTACATCCGAAGTTAGAGATGGAAACGGGAAATCATGACGCAGCAAAAATAATAAGCGACGGAATAAAGAAGACAACCCGAAGAGCATGGCGGTAAACGCCGGATTCAGAAGCTCTCAGCCAGGTCAGCAAAAGACGCCCTCTAAAGGCGCCAGAGATTAACTGTCCAGCCTAAACAAAATTCTGGACCAAATATGTCAGATCCATAGCACCCCCGATAAACCTACAAATCATATCCACAGAGAATGTTGGGTCTTCAAGCAGTCCGGCAAGCTCCATGCCATACACAAGGGGGAGGATACACCAAGCGAAGACGAGGATGATCCTCTAAAGCAAGACACTGGGGAACAAAAGAAATTTCCACCAGAAGTCAAAATAGTAAATGTGTTACACGTGATCAAGGGGAGAAACAAAGCGGCACTCCCAGAGAAATATGCCCAAGGGCCTATCACCGCGGAGTCCTGCCACTGGTCGTCTCAACCGATCACTTTCGACCATCGGGATTACTCAGCAAGTATCCGGCGTGCAGGATGGGCTGCCTTGGTATTAGATCCAATAATTGACGGATACCACTTCACACGAGTCCTGATGGACGGTGGCAGCAGTCTAAACCTGATATATCAGGACACTCTCCGCAAAATGGGGATAGACCCAACGAAAATTTGCTGCATAAATACTACCTTTAAAGGAGTAACGCCACGCCCAGGGGCTCATTACATGGGCTCCCTGCTACTAGAGGTTATATTCGGCTTCCCCGATAACTTCCGTAGCGAAAATTTAACCTTCCACATTACTCCGTTCCAAAGTGGCTATCAAGCACTACTTTGACGTGAAGCTTTCGCTCGCTTTAATGCAATACCGCATTACGCTTCCCTCACGCTTAAGATGCCCGGTCCACGTGGCATCATTATAGTAAATGGAAATATTGAGCGATCCCAACACGCCGAAGAGAGTGCGGCTGCCTTGGCAGCCGCACACTAAAACGGCCTCAACAACTAAAGCACTCGATAGGTTGTCAAGACTACGGACACAGTTAGACGAGTCCGACATACCCCTATTACAAATACAAGGGGCTCAACGCGCGCAGACAAGTGGCAATTTTTACTCATCTTGAATTGTACATGGTTTCTTTAAACCTACCTTTTTACCTAAGTTCCTCTCTTTTACAGATGAACATCGTGCTACACCCGTCCTAGATACGGCACAACAGAGACACAGGCGCAGACGTGCAGCAGGGACCCGTTCAAAGGATTCTTTTTAGATTAAGACCCTGCGTAAACCTTTCTTACTGTCTCTTGTTGATACACATCCCTCGGATTCTCAATACTATTGAGAAGGATGCTGACGTCTTGGCATGTGGCCACGTCAGAATAATGCACGTACCTGGACACTAGGGGCTTCTTACAAAGGGCACTGTTTAGGCCCGGTTTACACCATAAAGACTGAATACCTTAGGGAGTGTTCGGCGTCGTGAGTTTGGCCTTATATGCATCAGCTCCGAATCATGTCTTCGGTCAAATGTTGGGTTTGCCAGGCACCTGTGTTTTGCTGCCTTACGTTCTGCTCTATCGGCTAAGGCGGCACCAGGAGAACTACTGCGATTGTGCCCTGGTTCATCCGGACGAGCACCTCAGTAGAGAAAGCCGAAACCTGACTATCATGATATAGCGTGAGACTGGTCAACCACTCGATGACCCATTGGAATGTTAGAATTCCTCCGCCTTAATGAAGGGCCGTTTCCCGGCTAGGCATGTACGCACCCCGAATTCGGACGAGTGCGGAGCCACCAGGGGCTATATAGTAGCCCCATTGTCAAACTCCTATGGCTAAGTGAAAGTGTTAAAGCATTATAGTCCGGTTGCCTAGTTCACTGTGCGATCACCTCCTTATTAGGACCAAGACATTGGATTAAGTGTGAATACGCGTCTTCTACGAACACCCCCGCATTATATGCGTGGGGGCTGAAGCCGATGACTGCAATCTTTCGGGTTATACGCATGTATACATAAACGGTCGCACATGAGGCATCATATTACTTTCGGGCAAAAGTATAAATACAGCCATGATAAATTTAATAAAAACATTGCTTTTACAATGGGAATACATGTCACTCAAACATAATATTCTTCGAGCACTAGGCCTCTATCAAACGAGCTCCCTCAAGAACTTCTTCAAAATAGTGCTCGGCAGCCACTCGGCCTATGGTCGAACCCTAGGCCGCAAAAGTGGTAGCATCCATCTCCGCCCAGTATGCTTTGACATGGGCAAGGGCCATCCCCGAGCCTTCTATGCACGCCGACCTCTTCATCGCATTGATGCGCGACACCGCACCAAGGAACTGCTGCACTAAGCTGAAATAGTTGTTCGGCTTCGGCTTTTCCGGCCACAGATGATCTATGACAGACCTCATGGCATGTCCGGACAATCTATTGAGTTCGGACCATTCGGCAAGCTGATCAGTTAGTGGAAGCGGACGCTCTGGAACGTTAAACTGCGACCAGAATAGCTTGTCCACTTCATGATCTGTTTGATCTCGAAAGTATTCGGCCGCATCGACAACACTCGCCGTCAAATCCAGATATGCGTCTGCCGAACTCCACAGCCGATCCAGAGGGGCATACGGTGGATCTCCGAACTTCCTCCGCAGCAAAAAGGGCTTCCCAGCCACAATATCACTAGCTTCACGCAGCTCTTCCTTCTTTGCCCTCATGGCAGAGCGGGTGTCTTTGGCCGCCATCGTGGCCTTTTCGAGGTCCGTCGCCTTCGCTCGGTTCTGTTCTTCAAGGAACTGGCAACGGTCGGCAGTGTCTTTTAACTTTACAGCCATCTTGGCCATTTTGTCTTTGCTCTCGCAATGTGCAGCCTTTTTGGCTCTTAACTCTTTGGCCGCCTTTAAAGCGGCCGCATTACTAATTCTTGCTTGTTCCATGGCTCGGGCAAGTTGCGCCTGAAGGGTCTCCACGGTGGCAGCTCCATCTGCAGTCAACACATATTAGAGATACTGGCATCACGCTGTTCTTACTATGTGACATTCACCAGAAAACATCACTTACCCTGTGCCTCTTCAAGGCGCGTGTTAACAAGCTCGATGTAGGCATCCGCCGCGTTAGTTCGGCAAACTCATTAGTCCGGCTAGCCACCGGAGCTTCCACCACCTGCACATAAAAGCGGTATGGTTATTACCTGGGACTACGATCCTCTGTTTGCCACCGTTCTCAGCGACAACCAGAGTCTCAGGGGCTACTATCTACACAGGGCACACCTAAAATGTGCGGTACTGTCACATCCCTGCTTTTAGTCATGCATTAGGATTGGATGAACTTGTGAATCAAGTTTAAATTTATTTAAACTTGAAATGGGGCCTAATCAACCCCAACACCCCCCCCCCGAAAATGCTAATTTCCAACAATTGGAATTTCAATGAACCCAAAATGCCCTTCATAAAAGCCCACCATTTTTGGTTCTGGTTTAAACCTCTGCCAAAAATGGTCTTGCAAATTATGGAGCCATTCTAGATTTTTGAACAAGCCATAAGTATTTGAATTTGGGCATTTTAAATACTGTAAATATTTTTAGGTGCTCAAATACTCTTGGAAGTATTTTTAGGCAGTTGAGAATATTTTCAAATGTGCCTTTGAATATTCCCAGGATTTTTAGAAATGGAATGGTATTTTAATCATTTCAATACATAGAGCAGAGCAAATGAAAAAGAGAAAACAAAAAGGAACAGAGGACTTACCTGGAAGCCCACCTAGCAGGCCCACCTACTGGCCCAGCCCACCTCCTGTGCCAGTGAGCTGCTTGCACTCGCTAGCACAGGCAAGCAACTGCTCGACGGCGAGCACAACATGCGTGCCATGCAGCTGCCCGCCGCCTCGCCGCTCCCCTCGTCGAGCTGTCGCCCTGGGACGCACCCCCACCTCTCTCCCCGACCTCACAGACACTCGTTCTCCCCTCTGGCTCCTCTCTCTCGCCCTCCCCGACGTCGCCCGTGATGGAAATATGCCCTAGAGGCAATAATAAATTGGTTATTATTATATTATATTTCATTGTTCATGATAATCGTTTATTATCCATGCTAGAATTGTATTGATAGGAAACTCATATACATGTGGATACATAGGCAACACCATGTCCCTAGTAAGCCTCTAGTTGACTAGCTCGTTGATCAATAGATGGTTACGGTTTCCTGATCATGGACATTGGATGTCGTTGATAACGGGATCACATCATTAGGAGAATGATGTGATGGACAACACCCAATCCTAAGCCTAGCACAAGATCGTGTAGTTCGTATGCTAAAGCTTTTCTAATATCAAGTATCATTTCCTTAGACCATGAGATTGTGCAACTCCCGGATACCGTAGGAGTGCTTTGGGTGTGCCAAACATCACAACGTAACTGGGTGGCTATAAAGGTACACTACGGGTATGTCCGAAAGTGTCTGTTGGGTTGGCAGGAATCGAGACTGGGATTTGTCACTCCGTGTAATGGAGAGGTATCTCTGGGCCCACTCAGTAGGACATCATCATAATGTGCACAATGTGACCAAGGAGTTGATCATGGAATGATGTGTTACGGAAAGAGTAAAGAGACTTGCCGGTAACGAGATTGAAAAAGGTATCGGGATACCGACGATCGAATCTCGGGCAAGTATCGTACCGATAGACAAAGGGAATTGTATACAGGATTGATTGAATCCTTGACATCGTGGTTCATCCGATGAGATCATCGTGGAGCATGTGGGAGCCAATATGGGTATCCAGATCCTGTTGTGGTTATTGACCAGAGTGTTGTCTCGGCCATGTCTGCATGACTCCCAAACCCGTAGGGTCTACACACTTAAGGTTCGATGACGCTAGGGTTACAGGGAAAGTATGTACGCGGTTACCGAATGTTGTTCTGAGTCCAGGATGAGATCCCGGATGTCACGAGGAGTTCCTGAATGGTCCGGAGGTAAATATTGATATATAGGAAGTATGGTTTTTGCCACCAGAAGTGTTCCAGGCGTTACCGGTAGTGTACCGGGACCACCAGAGGGGTCCGGGGGTCCATCGGGAGGCGCCATGGGCCCCGGAGGCCTACATGGGCCAATAGTGGGAAGGGACCAGCCCCTAGGTGGGCTGGGGAGCCTCCCACCAAGGCCCAAGGCGCCTCCTAGAGGGGAATGGGCAAACCCTAGGGCAGATGGGCCCTAAGGCCCACCCCAGGTGCGCCTCCCCCTCTCCCCCTTGTGGCCGCCACCCTAGATGGGATCTAGGGCTGCCGCACCCCTTGGGGTGGGAACCCTAGGTGGGGGCGCAACCCTCCCTCTCCCCTATATATAGTGGAGGCAAAGGGGCAGCCCAACACACGAAGTTCTTCCCCTGTTGGCGCAGCCCTACCTCTCTCCCTCCTCGTCTCTCGTAGTGCTTGGCGAAGCCCTGCTGGAGTCCCACACTCCTCCACCACCACCACGGCGTCGTGCTGCTTCTGGACGAAGTCTTCCCCAACCTCTCCTTCTCCCCTTGCTGGATCAAGGCATAGGAGACGTCACCGGGCAGCACGTGTGTTGAACGCGGAGGCGCCGTTGTTCGGTGCTTAGATCGGAATCAACCGCGATCTGAATCGCTACGAGTACGACTCCTTCATCTGCGTTCTTGCAACGCTTCCGCTTAGCGATCTACAAGGGTATGTAGATGCACTCTCCTCCCCCTCATCGCTAGATTACTCCATAGATTGATCTTGGTGATGCGTAGAAAATTTTAAATTTCTGCTACGATCCCCAACAGTGGCATCATGAGCTAGGTCTATGCGTAGTTTCTATGCACGAGTAGAACACAAGTTGTTGTGGGCGTCGATTTTGTCAATTTACTTGCCGTTACTAGTCTTATCTTGATTCGGCGGCATCGTGGGATGAAGCGGCCCGGACCGACCTTACATGTACGGTTACGTGAGACTAGTTCCACCGACTGACATGCACTAGTTGCATAAGGTGGCTAGCGGGTGTCTGTCTCTCCCACTTTAGTCGGATCGGATTCGATGAAAAGGGTCCTTATGAAGGGTAAATAGAAATTGGCATATCACATTGTGGTTTTGGCGTAGGTAAGAAACGTTCTTGCTAGAAACCTATAGCAGCCACGTAAAAACTTGCAACAACAATTAGAGGACGTCTAACTTATTTTTGCAGCATGTGTCGTGTGATGTGATATGGCCAAAAGGATGTGATGAATGATATATGTGATGTATGAGATTGATTTATTTATGACCTGCATGTCAACATAAACGTCATGTAATTACTTTACTTTATTGCTAAAGAGTAAGCCATAGTAGTAGAAGTAATAGATGACGAGACAAATTCAAGAAGACACGATGATGGAGATCATGGTGTCATGCCGGTGACAACGATGATCATGGAGCCCCGAAGATGGAGATCAAAAGGAGAAAAATGATGTTGGCCATATCATGTCACTATTTGATTGCATGTGATGTTTATCATGTTCTACATCTTATTTGCTTAGAACGATGGTAGCTTAAATAAGATGATCCCTCACTAAAATTTCAAGACAAGTGTTCCCCTAACTGTGCACCGTTGCGAAGGTTCGTTATTTCGAAGCACGACATGATGATCGGGTGTGATAGATTCTAACGTTCGAATACAACGGGTGTTGACGAGCCTAGCATGTACAGACATGGCCTCGGAACACATGTGAAACACTTAGGTTGACTTGACGAGCCTAGCATGTACAGACATGGCCTCGGAACACGAAAGACCGAAAGGTCGAACATGAGTCGTATAGAAGATACGATCAACATGAGATGTTCACCGTTGATGACTAGTCCGTCTCACGTGATGATAGGACACGGCCTAGTCGATTCGGATCATGTTTCACTTAGATGACTAGAGGGATGTCTATCTGAGTGGGAGTTCATTGAATAATTTGATTAGACGAACTTAATTATCATGAACATAGTCTAAATTGTCTTTGCAAATATGTTGTCGATAAATAGCTCACATTGTAGCTCCCTATTTCAATACGTTCCTAGAGAAAGACCAAGTTGAAAGATATTGTAAGCAATGACGCGGACTAGGTCCGTTGCCTGAGGAGTGTCCTCACTGCTACACAGAAGGCTTATGTCTTTGATGCACCGCTCGGTGTGCCAACCCCTCCAGCGTCGTCTGTGGATGTTGTGAACACTTGACGGACACATCCTGATTACTACTTGATAGTTTAGTGCACCATACTTTACGGCTTAGAATCAGGAGTCCAATGACGTTTTGAACGCCATAAGACATATGAGATGCTCCAAGAGCTGAAATTGGGATTTCAGGTTCATGCCTGTGTTGAGAGGTATGAGACCTCTGACAAGTTCTTTTTCCAACAAGATGGAGGAGAATAACTCAGCTAGTGGGCATGTGCCCAGAATGTCTGGGTGCTACAATCACTTAAATCAAGTGGGAGTTAAACTTCCAGATAAGATAGTGATTGATAGAGTTCTCTAGCCACTATCACTAAGCTACTAGATCTTCATGGTGAACTATGACATGCAAGGGATGGAGTTGATCCCGGAGCTGTTCGCGGTGCTTAAGACCGCAAAAGGTAGAAATCAAGAAGGAGCATCAAGTGTTGATGGTTTAACAAGACCACTGGTTTCAAGAAGGGCAAGGGCTAGAAGGGAACTTCATGGATGGAAAACCAGTTGCCGCTCCAGTGAAGGAACCCAAGGTTGAACCCAAACCCGAGACTAAGTGCTTCTATTGTAAGGGGAACGTTCACTGGTAGCGGAATTACCCCAAATGCATGGTAGATAAGAAGGCTGGCAACTTCAACAAAGTACATGCGTGTTATTAATGTGTACCTCACTAGTACTCCTGGTAGCACCTGGGTATTGGATACCGGTTCAGTTACTATTATTGGTGACTTGAAGCAAAAGCTACGGACTGAACGGAGACTGGCTAAGGGCGAGGTGACGATGTGTGTTGGATGTGTTTCCAAAGTTGATGAGATCACCATCGCACACTCCATCTGCCTTCGGGATTAGTATTGAACCTGGATAAATGTTATCAGGTGTCTACGTTGAGCATGAATATGATTAGATCATGTTCATTGCAATACAGTTATTCATTTAAGTTAGAGAATAATGGTTATTCTGTTTACATGAATAATACCTTTCATGGTCACGCACCCTATGGTATGGTTCATTGAATCTCGGTCGTAGTAATACGCATGTTCACGCCAAAAGATGTAGAGTTAATAATGATAGTACCACTTTCTTGTGGCACTGCCGCTTAGGTCATATTGGCATAAGATGCATGAAGAAACTCCATTTCGATGGATGTTTGGAGTCACTTGATTTTGAATCGCTTGACACATGCGAGCCATGCCTCATGGGCAGGATGACTAAGACCCCATTTTCAGGTAAAATAAAAATGGGCAAGTGACTTGTTGGAGATCATACATGCTGATGCGTGTGATCCAATGAGAATTGAAGCGTGCGGTGGATATCGCTATTTTCTCATCTTCACTGAGTAGATATGGGTATATTTACTTAATGAAGCACAGGTTTGAAACGTTTGAAAAGTTCAAGCGATTCCAGAGTGAAGTTAAGAACCATCATAACAAGAAGATCAAATTCCTACGATCTGATCGATGAGATTTCTAAGTTATGAGTTTGACAATCACTTAAGACATTGTGGAATTGTTTCACAGTTGAAGCCACCTGGAACACCAGAGGGTAATGGTGTGTCCGGACATCGTAATCGAACCTTATGAGATATGGTGCGATCTATGATGTCTCTTACCGATCTACCGTTTTCATTTTGAGGTTATGCGTTAGAGACAGCTGCATTCACTTTAGATAGGACACCATCTAAGTCCGTTGAGACAATGTCGTGTGAACATTGCTTTGGCAAGAAACCAAAGTCGTCGTTTCTTAATGTTTGGGGCTGTGATGCTTAAGGATTCAGCCGGAGAAACTCGAACCCAAAGCGGACAAACACATCTTCATAGGATACCCAAAGGTGACAGTTGGGTACACCTTCTATCTCAGATCCAAGGGCAAATTGTTTGTCGCTAAGAACGGGTCCTTTCTCGTGGAGGAGTTTCTCTCGAAAGAATTGAGTGGGAGCAAGATAGAACTTGATGAGGTTGTCGAACCTTTATTTCAACCAGAGAGTGATGCAACACGGAAAGATGTTTTCTGTGGTGCCTACGTCTGTTGAAGAGGAAGTTAATAATAGTGATCATGAAGCTTCAGATCAAGTTGCTATCGAACCTCATAGGTCGACAAGGATATGTACTACTCCTGAGTGGTACGGTAATCCTGTCTTAGATATCATGTTATTAGATAACAATGAATCTACGAGCTATGGAGAAGCGATGGTGAGCCCGTATTTCGACAAATGGTTAGAATCCATGAAATCCGAGATAGGATCCATGTATTAGAACAAAGTATGGACATTGGTGGACTTGCCCGATGATTGAAAAGCCATTGAGATAAATGGATCTTTAAGAAGAAGACAGACGTGGGCGGTAATGTTACCGTCTATGAAGCTCGACTTGTGGGAAAGAGTCTTTTCACAAGTTCAAGGAGTTGACTACGATGAGAATTTCTCACCCGTAGCGATGCTTAAGTCCGTCGGAATCATGTTAGCATTAGCTGTATTTTTCGATTATGAAATCTGATAGATGGATGTCAAAACAAGTTTTCTTACCATTTTTCGTAAGAAAAGTTGTATGTGATACAATAAAAGGTTTTGTCGATCCTAAGGATGCTAAAAAGGTATGCTGGCTCCAGCAATCCTTCTATGGACTAGAGCAAGCATCTCAGAGTCGGTATATATGCTTTGATGGAGTGTTCAAAGCTTTTAGGTTTATACAATGTTTGCTAGAAACTTGTATTTACAAGAAAGTGAGTGGGAGCACTACAACATTTCTGATAAGTATATGTGGATGACATATTGTTGATTCGAAATGATGTAGAATTTCTGGAAAGCATAAACGGTTGTTTGAAGAATGATTTTCAAAGGAAGACCTGGATAAAGCTGCTTACATGTTGGGCATCAAGATCTTTAGAGATAGATCAAAACACCTGATGATACTTTCAAAGAACACACACGTTGACTTGTTTTTGAAGGAGTTCAAAATAGATCAGTCAAAGAAGGGGTTCTTACCTGAGTTGTAAGGTGTGAAGTTGAGTAAGACTCGAAGATTGACCACAGCAGAAGAAAGAGGAAGGATGAAGGTCGTCCCCTATGCTTTTGTCATAGGCTCTATACGGTATGCCATGCTGAGTACCGCACCAGATGTGTTCCTTGCCACATGTCTGGCAAGAGGGTACAAAGGTGATCTAGGAGTGGATCACCAGATAGCAGTCAAAATTATCCTTAGAGGAATAAGGAAATGTTTCTCGGTTATGGATACATAGACAACACCATGTCCCTAGTAAGCCTCTAGTTGATTAGCTCGTTGATCAATAGATGGTTACGGTTTCCTGACCATGGACATTGGATGTCGTTGATAACGGGATCACATCATTAGGAGAATGATGTGATGGACAAGACCCAATCCTAAGCCTAGCACAAGATCGTGTAGTTCGTATGCTAAAGCTTTTCTAATGTCAAGTATCATTTCCTTAGACCATGAGATTGTGCAACTCCCGAATATCGTAGAAGTGCTTTGGGTGTGCCAAACGTCACAAGTAACTGGGTGGCTATAAAGGTACACTACGGGTATCTCCGAAAGTGTTTGTTGGGTTGGCACGAATCGAGACTGGGATTTGTCACTCCGTGTAATGGAGAGGTATCTCTGGGCCCACTCGGTAGGACATCATCATAATGTGCACAATGTGACCAAGGAGTTGATCACGGGATGATGTGTTACGGAACGAGTAAGGAGACTTGCCGGTAACGAGATTGAACAAGGTATCGGGATACCGACGATCGAATCTCGGGCAAGCATCGTACCGATAGACAAAGGGAATTGTATACGGGATTGATTGAATCCTTGACATCGTGGTTCATCCGATGAGATCATCGTGGAGCGTGTGGGAGCCAATATGGGTATCCAGATCCCGTTGTTGGTTATTGACCAGAGAGTTGTCTCGGCCATGTTTGCATGACTCCCGAACCCGTAGGGTCTACACACTTAAGGTTCGATGACGCTAGGGTTATAGGGAAAGTATGTACGCGGTTACCGAATGTTGTTTGGAGTCGCGGATGAGATCCTGGATGTCACGAGGAGTTCCGGAATGGTCCGGAGGTAAAGATTGATATATAGGAAGTATGGTTTTGGCCACCGGAAGTGTTCCGGGCATCACCGGTAGTGTACCGGGACCATCGGTGGGGTCCGGGGGTCCACCGGGAGGGGCCACGGGCCCCGGAGGCCTACATGGGCCAATAGTGGGAAGGTACCAGCCCCTAGGTGGGCTGGGGCGCCTCCCACCAAGGCCCAAGGCGCCTCCTAGAGGGGAAGGGGGCAAACCCTAGGGCAGATGGGCCCTAAGGCCCACCCCAGGTGCGCCTCCCCCTCTCCCCCTTGTGGCCGCCACCCTAGATGGGATCTAGGGCTGCCGCACCCCTTGGGGTGGGAACCCTAGGTGGGGGCGCAGCCCTCCCTCTCCCCCTATATATAGTGGAGGAAAAGGGACAGCCCAACACACGAAGTTCTTCCCCTATTGGCGCAGCCCTACCTCTCTCCCTCCTCGTCTCTCGTAGTGCTTGGCGAAGCCCTGCTGGAGTGCCGCGCTCCTCCACCACCACCACGCCGTCGTGCTGCTGCTAGACGGAGTCTTCCCCAACGTCTCCTTCTCCCCTTGCTGGATCAAGGCATACGAGACGTCACCGGGCCGCACGTGTGTTGAACGTGGAGGCGCCATTGTTCGGCGCTTAGATCGGAATCAACCGTGATCTGAATCGCTACGAGTACGACTCCTTCATCCACGTTTTTGCAACGCTTCCACTTAGCGATCTACAAGGGTGTGTAGATGCACTCTCCTTCCCCTCGTTGCTAGATTACTCCATAGATTGATATTGGTGATGCGTAGCAAATTTTAAATTCCTGCTACGATCCCCAACAGCCCGAGACGTCACCGTCGCCGCCGCTCGCCGCAGCCGCGTCCAATGCCGTCCCCGCGCCCTCTCACCGTGTCCGGACAGTTCGCCGTCATCGACTACGTCGACCAGCCGAGCTGCATGACGCGGGAGCCCCTGCATCGTCCCCGCCACCGCCGTCTTCAACCTTCGGCCGCCGTCGATCGTCGTCGTCGATCTGCCGCACCGGAGCTTCCCCGAGCATGCTGACCGCCTCCGCAGCTTGCCCGTGAGTTGTTGAACCTCCCCGTACCTTTCGTTTCACCCCTAGAACGCCATAGACGCTGCGCCTCTTGTGCCCGAACATGCCGCCGCCTGACCACGTTGCCGGCGATGCTCCGGTGACCATTTGCTCACGGGCTTGTGCCCGTCACACTCCCCACGCCGCGTGGATGCTGTAGGCGCTTTCGCCGCATCGCCTAGGCCACCGCAGCCACGAGCACGAGCACACCCGAGCCTCGGCCTCCGCCGAGCTCGTCGCCGGCAATGCTCCGGCTACTTCCCGGCCACGCCATCACCACGGCTGGATGCGGGCGAGCACCAGCTGCCCGTAGCTGCTCTCCGCGCAGCAAATGGTGCCCTGTGGGCAAATCCCGCAGCACGCCGCCGCGTCTGGCCTCGCCGGCGGCTAAACGCGGGCAGGCGCTGACCGCTGACCGGCAAGGTTTGACCCTGCCGAGTCAGGTTGACTTCCCGCTCTCTCTCACTGACATGCGGGCCCCTCCCGATTAATTACTCTATTAGTGCTAATTAACTAGGTTAGTTTAACTAGTATAGTCACTCACTAGTGGGCCCTGCCAAGTTAATTAGACTAACTAAACGTAGTTAGTGCACAGAGTCACTGACCAGCGGGCCCCACTGGTCAGGTTTTACTGGCCCCTGGCGCCTTTGACTCGCTGACGTCACAGTGACGCAGTGCTGACGCAATTATTTAATTTCTGGATTTATTTTCACATAGGAAATTCCAGAAAATAGCCTAAACTTCTAAAAATCATAGAAAAACAACCATAGCTCCAAATCAAACAAATTATATATGAAAAATGATCAGAAAAATTAAATCTATCCATCTGTAATGGTTTCATGCATGACAAAACACTTTAACCTTATTGTTTAGGTGAAACAAGCTAATACACTTATTATGCATAAGAGCTTAAGCTTTCATTTGAATCTTTGATTCAAATGGACCCATTTCAACTTGTTTCACATTGCATTGGGAAGGACACATCATTTTGCCATGTCATAGCATGCATCATATTGTTGCATATTGCCATGTTTTGATTATACTCTGTGGTGTCTTTCGTGGTAGGTTCTGCCTCCGAGGATATATATCTCCGAGTATCCAACTGAAGGGTAGTACCCTACTACCACTCCATCATGCAAGCAGCCCCATTGATCATATCGATGCAATCCCATGTTCTCGCCTCTGCTCTCATTTACTGCATTAAGACAACAACATTTCAAACTGCTGTGTGCTGTGGTAGTTGAACCCTTATCCTCTACATGACCTGTCATTGCCACAGTAACTAGATGAAACCCACTAGCATGTGTAGGAGTTAATTGAGCCATGTATGTGTTTCCTACCTTGCTATGCCTGCTATGCTTAGAGTTGTGTTAGGTCTGGTTCATCTGGGTGATGGGCTAGAGTGAAATGATTATGTCGGTAATGTGAGGAATGTGTTGAACATGATTTGGTAAAGGTATCGATGAGAGGCCATGTAGGAGTACATGGTGGGTTGTTTCATTGAGGCCGTCCCTAAGAACTGAGATCTGTATGTGTGATTTAAGAATCAGCTACTACCATACATTGGGCCTGAAACCAATGGACCCTCTCGGCTTCTTAATCACCCTAGTACTCTGTCCAGGAGTTGCAATTAGTTTCTGGTGTTTGTAGGTTATGTGTTGGCGACCGTGCGTAGCGCTGACCCTAGGGGTGGGCTATGTTGCGGTAGATAGACCATGGCACGGTGTACCAAGTCACCCGTTTGGTGTCTCGGGAACCCTGTTCACATCGTTCGGGGCCATATGTGGAAACCTCGGCCGGACTCCCTGCGGATGGAACCTGGATAGGCGATAAACGTGGACTAGACACTTGAGTGTTTAGGTAGGCCATGGCCGACACCCTCGTTGGGCTTCTGCTTGAAGGTTGCCGAGTACATGTCGTGTAAACGATGGTTAGTGGTGAGAGCATGTATGAAGAAGTACACCCCTGTAGGGTTAACATCATCTATTGGAATAGCCGCATCCGCGGTAAAGGACTACTTGGTTGCCTATAGAGTTCATAGACAGGTTAATGGATACTACTAAAAGACTCAAGATAAGTGTGAGTACCGAGGATGGCCCTCTCGTAGGATGACAAGGGAGGATCCCCGGTGGAGTATTGTGTTGCTGATTAGTGGACTCGTGTGTGAAAACTATTTTACTAGTGGTGTCTCGTAGGATAGCTTAGCCAAGAGCCAAAGCTGGCTTGCTGCAATAACTCCACCACCTTCTTGAGAATGAGCATGTATAGTACATTCTGTTGAAGACTTGTTGAGTACCTTTGTAGTCATGTTTGCTTTAATTACTATTTTCAAATGATAACACCGCCCCCTCCGATGGGTTTTATGTAGACCTCGACGTCAATGACTGACTTGCCACCCAGGTGGTGATCCTGGCCGTGGAGGGCCCTATGTAGATAGACAGGCTTCGAGAAGCCTTCTTTCTTTCTAGTGTCTGTACTTAGACTATTTGCTTCCGCATGTGCTTGTATGCTTGTATGACTTGAGTGTCGGGTCATGTGACCCCTACCTGTATGAACATGTTATGTATGGCTCTCTAGAGCCTTTAAATAAAGTACTTGAGTTGTAGAGTTTTGTTGTGATGCCATATTGTATTTGCACATATCAAGAATATTGTGTGTATGATTGAAATGCTTGGTATCTGTGGGATCCGACAATCTAGTTGTTTATCCTTGGCAGCCTCTCTTATGGGGAAATGTAGTCTAGTGCTCCTTGAGCCATAGTAGTCTGCTATAGCCCGGTTCACCGAAGTCCTGCTAGCCCAGCACTACTGCTTTGGACACTTGACTGGCCGGCATGTGTTTCACTTCGTTCCTATGTCTATCCCTTCGGGAAAATGTCACGCGGTGACTTCCGGAGTCCTGCCTAGCCTTCTACAGCCCGGGTTCCCCGGAGTCCTGTTAGCCCAGTGCTACAGCCCGGATTCACACGCTGATGACCGACATGCTCGATGTGATTCATGTATGCCTGTCTCCATAGGTCTGTGCCGCTTTGGGTTCACGACTAGCCATGTCGGCCCGGGTTCTTTGTCATATGGATGCTAGCGACACTATCATATACGTGAGCCAAAAGGCGCAAACGGTCCCGGGCCATGGTAAGGCGACACCCGTGGGGATACCGCGCGTGAGGCCGCAATGTGATATGAGGTGTTACCGGCTAGATTGATGTGACTTGGAATCGGGGTCCTGACAGCATTGGCATCAGAGCCGGACTGCCTGTAGGTTTGTTGAGCCAAACTAGTCGATGGAGAGTCTAGAAATGCATTAGTTATATGTAGGGGAATTGATTGTGGGAGGGAATGTAAGGCTCTTTTTACTCCTTTACCTTATGCCCTCTGATCTGAGTCATTCTCTTCTCATTCTACATGGGTTAAGGACTAGGCTCTCTTCTTCTATCAGGTTCACATGTTACTAATTCGTAGTAGCTTATAGGATTGTTGTTACGAGCCTCAGTATAGTTTCTACTACTTTTAGTATGCTGCCAGTTGAATCAGAACCTTGATATGATGTTGTTGAGTGGTATTGCAAACTATTGTGGATGTCTCAAATCTTTTTCTGAGCATTCACAGCCGATTTACCCTAGAAAATTCTAATGCCTTTGCATTATTCTGTGCTTTCAGATGGCCACCCGTTCGCAGAACCATGTGGTTTGTCTGACCCGGTGCCTTGATGTGCCCGGCCACACGGCCATGTTGGTTCGAGTGATGGTCGAGTCAGGCTATCGGTGGTATCCGGAATATACCGTCGAGGAGCAGTTCAGAGACTTCAACCAGAGCCAGTACCTCTATACCGTCAGAATATATCCCTCTTATCCTGGAGCCACTGAGCCCCTTCACTGTTCCTATGGACTTGGGGTCACTATTGAGATGTCTGTGCAGGATGCAGCCTATTCAATGATGACTATCATTCGAGCCAAGACTGCCTTGCTACAGAACACCGATTTCCGTTACATGCCAGCCTCCCTTCCTGGAGCATAGGGGTACTATCAGGCTTTGTACTATGACTCTTCACATGAGGAGTCACTACTCCGCACCACTGCCGAGATGCTCGAGGATAAGGACCACGAAAATCGGGCCATGTGTATGGAGCTTTTACACACTCGCTCTGATCATTGGGCCACTTTGACTCAGTTTTCACCTGCGGTGCAGGCAGGATACATGGACACGAGGGACCTATACCCTGTACGGTCTGGATTGCTGGATTGTATGGAGTGGCGCGATGTAGGAGGCATCACCCCTCCTCGTGGTCCCCGTCTGCCACCACCTATGGGACCGAGGCCACATCCGAGTCCTTATGGTCCGCAGGCTCCGCAGGACCGTCTATTCCCAGACGATCATGTTCCACTTCCAGGCTTTGGTGGCGACTTCTATGAGGACTACTACGGAGCCGTCTGAGCTAGTAGTAGTTTCACTAGTATTGTAATATGTGTATTCTCCATAGTCCTGCGTGACCCGTGGGATACGACTTGGCGTGTATCACGCTCCGGAGGTGTAGAAAAATAATGTATAGGAGCTTGGAATGCCTCCGATGAGATGTAATGTCTTTCACCGTAGTTTTACTCTAGCCTGGGCTTGTACTAAACTATGTACGGTGTGTATGACCAATGGTATATATATATGGCAGTTTCTATATTACCATGTCGTGCAATGAACATCTTAGCATTCCATGTTATCCATTACATTCTGCACTTCCTTGCTAAGTTTGTGCCATCCTTATCTAAACCGTTGTCTTGTTTTCTCCTAGGATGGTCAACACCCGCGGCAACCCTGCTGCCCCAGAGCAGGGGGAAGCCAGTGCAGTTAGGGGTGAAAATCTGCCTCACCCGCCTTCTCTGGCCGAAGTGATGCTGGAGGCGGAAAGAAACAAGCGTGAGACTAACTGCTTGCTGGAGCGGATTGAGCAGAACACTGCACGCCATCAGCGAAATGACTTGGTGCCAATCAATGACTTCATCAAGTTGTACCCACCAAAGTTTAATCATTCCGTCGAGCCCCTTGACGCGGATGACTGGCTTCGCGGCATCACACACAAGCTACGTTCTGCCAACGTAGCCGAAGCTGATAAGGTTACCTATGCTGCCTATCACCTCGAAGGCCCTGCTAGCCTTTGGTGGGAAAACTTTGAGGCTATGCGCCCGGTCGGCCAAATCAGTACTTGGGCTGAATTCAGTGAGGCTTTCCATGAGCATCACATCCCGGAAGGTCTCATAAATCGCAAGAGGGAAGAGTTCTGCAATTTCACCCAAGGAAGACTTACTGTGGATGCATATAGTCGTGAATTTGGGAATCTGGCACGATATGCTCCTGAAGAGGTATCCACCGACGCTAAGAAGCAGGCAAGGTTCCGCAAGGGACTTAGCCCTGAGCTTTGCTGCGATCTTCGTCTGCACGAGTGCACCTCCTTTCAGAAGTTGGTCAATAAAGCCATCAGTGCTGAGACAGGCCAGTCTGACTATGACGCTTCACGCAAGCACTCTCGTGATTTTGGCTCTTCATCCGGCTCTGGATCTCAGAAGCACTGGGTGTGGATTCCAAGCACGGCACTGCCACCCAGGTTCATTCCAAGGCCATCCTTTGAGGCGCCTCGCCCCACCCAGCAGTCTGCACCATCCAAGCCCTATGGTGTCCCCGCTGCTAATGCTGCTCCACGCCCCAATGTTGTGACATGTTTCAAGTGTGGAGAGCCGGGTCACTATAGTCGAGAGTGTCCCCAGAACAACAACCCCAATCAGTCTGGAAAGTCCGTTGGCCGTGGTAAGCCAACGAGAAAGACATTCTACGCCAAGCCGGTCACCACTGCACGTGGCCATTTCAACTATGTCTCAGCCGAGGAGGCTCATGAGGATCCTAACGTCGTCCTTGGTAAGCTCCTTGTTAATTACCATCCAGCATCTGTTCTTCTTGATACTGGAGCATCTCATTCATTCATATCTGAGAACTATGCTCGATTGCATAACACGACATTCTGTGACATGCCCACTTCCATGGTAATTCAAACTCCGGGTTCCAAATGGCAAACTTCTAGAGTAAGCCATGGGAACGAAATTCTTGTCGATAGACTTGTCTTCCTTGCATCTTTAATAGCTCTCAAGTCCTCGGACATAAACATCATCTTGGGTATGGACTGGATGTCAGCTCATTATGCTAAGATTGATTGTGCCACTAGAACCGTTCAACTTACTCATCCATCGAGCAAGACAGTCAATGTTTTAACTCGAGTGGCCAAGCGCCATCTTTACTCCCTAAATTCCAACCCCCTTCCAGACCTTGAAGATATTCCGGTAGTCCGAGACTTCCTGGACGTCTTCCCAGAAGAACTGCCAGGTGTTCCACCTGACAGGGATGTCGAGTTTGTGATAGACCTTGTTCCAGGAACTATTCCAATTTCTAGAAGACCCTATAAGATGGCACCCTTAGAACTAGCCGAGCTTAAGAACCAACTCGATGAGTCCTTGAAAAGGGGTTTCATCCATCCTAGTTCCTCTCCTTGGGATTGCCCCATCCTCTTCGTCAAGAAGAAGGATGGAACGGATCGGATGGTTGTAGATTACCGACCTGTCAACTTGGTCACTATCAAGAACAAGTATCCACTTCCCAGGATCAACGATCTGTATGATCAGCTCGCTCGATCCTCAGTCTTTTCCAAGATGGATTTGAGGTTGGGCTGCCATCAAATCAAAATCAGAAATGGGGACATTCCCAAAACGGCCTTTGTTACTCGCTATGGCCAATACGAGTACACCGTCATGTCCTTCGGTTTAACCAATGCCCCAGCCACTTTCTCTCAATTAATGAACTCAGTCTTCATGGAGTATTTGGATAAATTCATCGTGGTATACCTCGATGATATACTCATCTACTCCAAGAATGAAGAGGAACATGCCGAACATCTAAGGCTGGTATTGACGAAACTTCGAGAGCATCTCCTTTATGCCAAATTCTCCAAGTGTGAATTTTGGTTGCGAGAAGTGACCTATCTAGGCCATGTAATCTCCGGTAAGGGTATTGCTGTCAATCCCGAGCGAGTTCAAGCCGTCCTTGATTGGACTCCACCTGAGACAGTCAAGCAAGTTCGGAGCTTCCTTGGCTTAGCGAGCTATTGCCGCCGCTTCGTCGAGAATTTCTCCAAGGTTGCTAAACCTCTAACTGAACTCCTCAAGAAAGATAAAAAGTTCGAGTGGACCCCACAGTGCGAGTTCAGCTTTTAGGAACTGAAAAGATGCCTGACATCTCCTCCCGTATTGGTACCACCAGATTTCTCGCAAGGACTTTATTATCTATTGCGCTGCCTTGCGACAAGGATTGGTTGCATACTCATGCAAGATTGTTAGGTAATTGCCTATGCTTCATGGCAATTACACCCTCATGAGGAAAACTATCCCACACATGATCTAGAGCTTGCAGCTGTAGTCCATGCACTAAAAACCTGGCGACATTACCTTCTCGGTAATCGTTGCGAGATCTTCACCGATCACCAAAGTTTGAAGTATATCTTCACCCAACCGGATTTGAATCTCATGCAAAAACGTTGGGTCGAGTTGATCTGGGATTACGACTGAGGAATAACTTACACCCCGGGCAAAGCCAATGTCATGGCTGATGCGCTAAGTCGTAAATCTTATTGTAACAACCTGATGTTACAACAAAGTCAACCACTTCTCCACGAGGAATTTCGTAAGCTTAATCTTCACATTGTTCCTCAAGGATTCTTATCCACCCTGGTGGCGAAACCTACCCTTACGTATTAGATCATGAAGGCACAGAAGGTAGATCCGGGAATCTCCCGTATTAAGAGAAACATTAAGAAAGGAGCCACGAATTGTTTCTCCGTTGATGATCAAGGTGTCGCATACTTTGGAAACTGCTTAGTGGTTCCCAAGGCATGAAACCTGAGGCACCTGATCCTTAAGGAAGCTCATGAATCCCCTCTCACCATTCATCCCGGTATTACTAAAATGTATCAAGACCTACGCCAGAGGTTTTGGTGGACTAGGATGAAGAGAGAAATTTCTCAATACATTGCTAGTTGCGACGTCTGTCATCGTGTTAAAGCAGAGCATCAACGGCCTGCTCGCACCCTTCAACCTTTGGCTATTCCTGAGTGGAAATGGGATAAAATCAGTATGGATTTCATTACTGGGTTTCCCAGGACCAAGAGAGGGAATAATGCTCTCTTCGTCGTGATTGATCATCTTTTCCAAAGTAGCCCATTTCCTACCTGTTCGTGAGAGTATCACCGCTAGCCAGCTAGCTCCTATACATCTCCTGAATAGTGTCTCTTCATGGTGTCCCATTGGAAATTAACTCAGACCGTGGCAGTCTCTTCACCTCTCAATTTTGGGAAAGTTTCCAAAATGCTATGGGAACTCGTCTCTCTTTTAGCACCCCCTTCCACCCTCAATCCAGTGGTCAAGTAGAGCGAGTAAATCAAATTCTGGAAGATATGCTCTGAGCTTCTGTCATCTCCTTCAGAATGGATTGGGAGAAATGCCTTCCATTCGCGGAGTTTGCTTATAACAATAGTTATCAAGATAGCTTGGGCAAAGCTCCTTTCGACGTTCTCAATGGACGAAAATGTCGAACGCCTCTTAACTGGTCAGAAACCGGGGAAAGACAACTCTTTGGCCCGGATATGATTCAGGAAGCAGAAGAGCGGGCTCACGTTATTCGTGAGAAATTGAAAACAGCCCAATCTCGTCAAAAGAGCCAATATGATCGTAAACATAAGCTCATGACTTATGATGTCGGCGAGAATGCTTACCTTCGGGTTACTCCATTAAAGGGAACCCATCGTTTCGGTATCAAAGGAAAATTGGCCCCTCGATACATTGGACCCTTTCGCATTCTTGCCAAACGAGGAGAAGTTGCCTACCAATTGGAACTACCTCCGCATCTTTCCAGAGTTCACGATGTCTTCCATGTTTCTCAACTCAGGTGTTGCTTCGCGGATCCTATCCGTGGAGTGGACCACGAAATGCTGGATCTACAAGATAACCTCTCATATCGGGAATATCCCGTTCGTATCCTTGATCAAGCCGAGCGTACCACTCGACGCCATAACATCAAGTTTCTCAAGGTTCAATGGTCACACCATTCCGAGAAAGAAGCTACTTGGGAAAGGGAGGATCGTCTTCGACTTGAGTACCCCTCCTTCTTCCCGACGAGTCCTGAATCTCGGGACGCGATTCTTTTGAGTGGGGGTGAGTTGTCACATCCCTGCTTTTAGTCATGCATTAGGATTGGATGAACTTGTGAATCATGTTTAAATTTATTTAAACTTGAAATGGGGCCTAATCAACCCCAACCACCAACCCCTGAAAATGCTAATTTCCAACAATTGGAATTTCAATGAACCCAAAATGCCCTTCATTAGAGCCCACCATTTTTGGTTCTGGTATAAACCTCTGCCAAAAATGGTCTTGCAAATTATGGAGCCATTCTGGATGTTTGAACAAGCCATAAGTATTTGAATTTGGGCATTTTAAATACTATAAATATTTTAAAGTGCTCAAATACTCTTGGAAGTATTTTTAGGCAGTTGAGAATATTTTCAAATGTGCCTATGAATATTCCCAGGATTTTTAGAAATGGAATGGTATTTTAATCATTTCAATACACAGAGCAGAGCAAATAAAAAAGACAAAACAAAAAGGAACAGAGGACCTACCTGGAAGCCCACCTAGCAGGCCCACCTACTGGCCCAACCCACCTCCTGTGCCAGCGAGCTGCTTGCACTCGCCAGCACAGGCAAGCAGCTGCTCGACGGCGAGCACAACATGCGTGCCACACAGCTGCCCGCCGCCTTGCCGCTCCCCTCGTCGAGCTGTCGCCCTGGGACGCACCCCACCTCTCTCCCCGACCTCACAGGCACAGAGTTAGTGCACAGAGTCACTGACCAGTGGGCCCCACTGGTCAGGTTTGACTGGCCCCTGGCGCCTTTGACTCGCTGATGTCATAGTGACGCAGTGCTGACGCAATTATTTAATTTGTGGATTTATTTTCACATACGAAATTCCAGAAAATAGCCTAAACTTCTTTACCTACTAATAAAGCGGCTATCGCTTCTGCTCGTCCGTCATTAAAACTGCCCCTAAGGTTGCAAATAATTACCCACCAATGCCACCAGTAAGTGAGAAAAACGTTTGGTTTCTTTTTTTTGTCCGCGCTCGGCATAGCTCAATAAGTGGAGATCCCCTCATGTACAACAAAATGCGAGTAGCGCATTGGTTGGTACCTTGACAATCCGCGCTGGAGATCGTGGGTTCGATTCCCTCATCCTCCCTTTTTCTTTGAAAGATCAAATACTTTTTGAATTTTTCATATCTTTGAGACCCTAACTTCAAATCTAACATGTGATATATGAATATTCATAAAAAAACTTGTAGATTCCAAAAATGTCATTATCATTAATTTTTGGAATTATGTTCATAAATCATAATGCAAACTTAAGTAATACCTTCTTTATTTGATGAGATACTTTCGAAATGCCTATTAGACATGTCCTTATAGATTGGTTGTCTTTAAAAGATCAAATACTTTCTGAAATTTTCATATCTTTGAAACCCTAACTTCAAATCTGACATGTGATATATGAATATTCATCGGAAAAATGTGTAGACTCCAAAAATGCCATTATCATTAATTTTTGAAATTTTGTTCAGGATGCAAACTTAAATAATACCTTAGAAATGCCTATTACATATGTCCTTATAGATTGGTTGTTTTTGATGGAGCTATCCAATAACTTTTTGTTGGAAAGATCAAATACTTTTTGAATTTTTCATATCTTTGAGACCCTAATTTCAAATCTAACATGTGATATACGAATCTTCATTAAAAAATGTGTAGATTCCAAAAATTAATCATAATGCAAACTTAAGTAATACCTTGTTTATTTGATGAGATACTTTAGAAATGCCTATTACACATGTCCTTATAGATTGGTTGTCTTTAAAAGATCAAATACTTTCTGAGATTTTCATATCTTTGAAACCCTAACTCCAAATCTGACATGTGATAAATGAATATTCATCAGAAAAATGTGTAGACTCCAAAAATGCCATCATCATTAATTTTTGAAATTTTGTTCAGGATGCAAACTTAAATAATACCTTAGAAATGCCTATTACATATGTCCTTATAGATTGGTTGTTTTTGATGGAGCTATCCAATATGTTTGCAACCAAATTAAGTCTTTAAATAAATTATGATTGCACACACACACACACACACAAACAGACACACACACACACACACACACACACACACGCACGCACGCACACACACACATTGCACGCACGCAAACACATAGTCCCTCAGTCCGGAAAAACTTGTCCCCTCAGATGGATGTATATATATAGCACTAATACTAAATAATGCTCTTATGCACATGTCGTCATTAAATATTAAAATGTACTTTGCTATTTTCATTCTAATGCAATACTTTTTGGGCATCACTGAGAAACAACAGCAAATGTGTAAACTAGGTAGATATTTGTGTTGTATAATTAATTCTAAACACCTTGAGTACACTTCAAAAATCATCACACCTTAATAATTTGCACAACGTCACTTATCATGTAGCTTGTTATGTGGCATCATGAAAGATTTGAAGGGATTTGCTGATGTCGTTAAGTGTGTGTATGAGGTGTGAATTTTTTCTCCCGTTGCAACGCACGGGCATATTTGCTAGTCTAAAAATCATAGAAAATCAACCATAGCTCCAAATCAAACAAATTATATATGAAAAATGATCAGAAAAATTCAATCTATCCATCTGTAATGGTTTCATGCATGACAAAACACTTTAACCTTGCTGTTAGGTGAAACAAGCTAATACACTTATTATGCATAAGAGCTTAAGCTTTCATTTGAATCTTTGATTCAAATGGACCCATTTCAACTTGTTTCACATTGCATTAGGCAGGACACATCATTTTTCCATGTCATAGCATGCATCATATTGTTGCATATTGCCATGTGTTGATTATACTCTGTGGTGTCTTTCGTGGTAGGTTCTGCCTCCGAGGATATATATCTCCGAGTATCCAACTGAAGGGCAGTACCCTACTACCACTCCATCATGCAAGCAGCCCCATTGATCATATCGATACAATCCCATGTTCTCGCCTCTGCTCTCATTTACTGCATTAAGACAACAACATTTCAAACTGCTGTGTGCTGCGGTAGTTGAACCCTTATCCTCTGCATGACCTGTCATTGCCACAGTACCTAGATGAAACCCACTAGCATGTGTAGGAGTTGATTGAGCCATGTATGTGTTTCCTACCTTGCTATGCCTGCTATGCTTAGAGTTGTGTCAGGTCTGGTTCATCTGGGTGATGGGCTAGAGTGAAATGATTATGTCGGTAATGTGAGGAATGTGTTGAACATGATTTGGTAAAGGTATCGATGAGAGGCCATGTAGGAGTACATGGTGGGTTGTTTCATTGAGGCCGTCCCTAAGAACTGAGATCCGTATGTGTGATTTAAGAATCAGCTACTACCATATATTGGGCCCGAAACCAATGGACCCTCTCGGCTTCTTAATCACCCTAGTACTCTGTCCAGGAGTTGCAATTAGTTTCTGGTGTTTGTAGGTTATGTGTTAGCGGCCGTGCGTAGCGCTGACCCTAGGGGTGGGCTATGTTGCGGTTGATACACCGTGGCACGGTGTACCGAGTCACCCGTTTGGTGTCTCGGGAACCCTGTTCACATCGTTCGGGGCCGTATGTGGAAACCTCGGCCGGAGTCCCTGCGGATGGAACGTGGATAGGCGATAAACCTGGACTAGAGACTTGAGTGTTTAGGTAGGCCGTGGCCGACACCCTCGTTGGGCTTCTACTGGAAGGTTGCCGAGTACATGTCGTGTAAACGACGTTAAGTGGTGACAGCGTGTATGAAGAAGTACACGCCTGCAGGGTTAACATCATCTATTCGAATAGCCGTGTCCGCGGTAAAGGACTACTTGGTTGCCTATACAGTTCATAGACAAGTTAATGGATACTACTAAAAGACTCAAGATAAGTGTGTGTACCAAGGATGGCCCTCTCGTAGGATGACGAGGGAGGATCCCCGATGGAGTATTGTGTTGGTGATTAGTGGACTCGTCTGTGAAAACTATTTTACTAGTGGTGTCTCGTAGGATAGCTTAGCCAAGAGTCAAAGCTGGCTTGCTGCAATAACTCCACCACCTTCTTGAGAATGAGCATGTATAGTAGGTTCTGTTGTAAGACTTGCTGAGTAACTTTGTACTCATGTTTGCTTTAATTACTGTTTTGAGACGACAATACTGCCCCCTCCGATGGGTTTTATGTAGACCTCGACGTCGATGAGTGGCTTGCCACCCAGGTGGTGATCCTGGCCATGGAGGGCCCTATGTAGATAGACAGGCTTCGAGAATCCTTCTTTCTTTCTAGTGTCTGTACTCAGAATATTTGCTTCCGCATGTGCTTGTATGCTTGTATGACTTGAGTGTCGGGTCATGTGAACCCTACCTGTATGAACATGTTATGTATGGCTCTCTGGAGCCTTTAAATAAAGTACTTGAGTTATAGAGTTTTGTATTTGCACATATCGACCATATTGTGTGTATGATTGAAATGCTTGGTATGTGTGGGATCCGACAATCTAGTTGTTTATCCTTGGCAGCCTCTCTTATGGGGAAATGTAGTCTAGTGCTCCTTGAGCCATAGTAGTCCGCTACAGCCCGGTTCACCGGAGTCCTCCTAGCCCAGCACTACTGCTCAGGACACTTGACTGGCCGACATGTGTTTCACTTCGTTCCTATGTCTATCCCTTCGGGGAAATGTCACACGGTGACTTCCGGAGTCCTGCCTAGCCTGCTATAGCCCGGGTTCCCCGGAGTCTTGTTAGCCCAGTGCTACAGCCCGGATTCACACGCTGATGACCGACATGCTCGATGTGATTCATGTATGCATGTCTCCATAGGTCTGTGCCGCTTTGGGTTCACGACTAGCCACATCGGCCCAGGTTCTCTGTCATATGGATGCTAGCGACACTATCATATACGTGAGCCAAAAGGCGCAAACGGTCCCGGGCCATGGTAAGGCGACACCCGTGGGGATACCATGCGTGAGGCCGCAATGTGATATGAGGTGTTACCGGCTAGATCGATGTGACTTGGAATCGGGGTCCTGACAGGTACTATCAAAAAGTATATCATTTCACGTACCTCAAAGCCCGTCAGTAGACTCATAAAGGCTTCATGCAACCCGCTTTTGGCGGACTAAATTCTTTCCATCACCGTACCCATCAATATACGGTGTTCTTCTAAGATGGCCGCTCGCTCCAACAGCTCCCTCAGTATGTCCGACCCCATACCAGACGATGCCGGACTCTTCTGTTTGCTCTCTTCAAGAGCCGGATACCAGGGACTTCGGGTGACCATAGGATTATCTTCTGGCCTCACCAGATCCGGGGAGGCCCTCCGAGATGATACTTCAAGGTCGCCCGCTTCTTGAGTGGATGAGTCCGGGGGAGGCGTTTCGCTCTCCATCATCTCTGGAAGAAGATCCCCCGAAGAGGAGCTTTGCTGAGAAGGGCTAAGATCCGAACTGCAAGATAAATGCTTCGGTTATTTTCCTTGGAAGAAAGGTAGAATATCTTTACTATCAAGTATTTTTCGATAAGTTATAGCTCGTTAGAGGGCTGATCTCCGCACGGACTTTGTGTGGCAAGAGCACCCTCCGGGGCCGGACCCTCTGGTGGAGATTTCTTCTCCCGTTTGGAAGCGTTGGCTTTCGGATCTTCAGAGGCGGTCCTGTTCCTTCCCCGGGGCAATAGAATGTCGGATTCTTCCCCTTTGTTATCCTCCCTCGTTGTAGCGCTCGTTCCCTTGGTTGGAATTGGTAGCGGTGGGGGCCCGCTTTCGCCCTCATTATTCCCCCCTTTATCTTCCTTTGAGGGCTCCGGGCAGGGTGCTAGCTCAAGGATCTTTTCCAGTACCAGATTGTCCAAACCCTCAGGAAGGGGGGCCAAACACCGAATCATCTTGGCCTTTGTTAGCTAGTCCTGGTCAAAGAGCGATTTCTCAGAATGACGTCATGATAAATGAAAGATGGTGTGTTCGGCTAGAGGATTACTTACTTGGTTAGTGGTGCGGTTGCTGCTTAGGCCCACGTCCTTGGTATTATCCGGACACTCTATTTGCGGTCCGAAGAATGATTTATACATCTCCTCGTGCGTCAGGCCGAGGAAATTCTGAATAGTGCATGGTCCTTCTAGGTTGAACTCCCACATGCGGAGGGGCCGGCGTTTGCAAGGCTGGACTCGGCGGACCAGCATGACTTGCACCACCATAACCAGACTGAAATCTCCTTCGAAGCGATCTTGAATGTGCCTCTGCAGTATAGGCACGTCCTTGGCTGGACCCCAGCTCAGCCCTCTGCTAATCCATGACATCATTTGTGGTGGAGGGCCCAAGCGGAAAGCAGGGGGGCCACCTGTTGGGGAACGTAGTAATTTTCAAATTTTCCTATGCACACGCAAGATCATGGTGATGCATAGCAACGAGAGGGAAGAGTGTGATCTACGTACCCTTGCAGACCGACAGCGGAAGTGTTAGCACAACGCGGTTGATGTAGTCGTACGTCTTCACGGCCCGACCGATCAAGCACCGAAACTACGGCACCTCCGAGTTTTAGCACACGTTCAGCTCGATGACGATCCTCGGACTCTGATCCAGCAAAGTGTCGGGGTAGAGTTCCGTCAGCACGACGGCGTGGTGACGATCTTGATGTACTACCGTCGCAGGGCTTCGCCTAAGCACCGCTACAATATTATCGAGGATTATGGTGGAAGGGGGCACCGCACATGGCTAAGAATATGATCACGTGGATCAACTTGTGTGTCTAGGGGTGCGCCCTGCCCCCCTATATAAAGGAGCAAGGGGAGGAGTCCGGCCGGCCCCTATTGGCGCGCCATGAGGAGTCCTCCTCCTAGTAGAGTAGGACTGAGTAGGACTCCTACTAGGAGGGGGAAGGAAGTGGGGAGGGTGAAGGAAAGGGGGGCGCCCCCCCCCCCCCCTCTCCTAGTCCAATTCGGGCCAGGGGGGAGGAGGCACGCGGCCCACCCTGGCTGCCCCTCTCTCTCTCCACTAAGGCCCATATGGCCCATTACTTCTCCCGGTAGGGTTCCGGTAACCCTCCGGCTCTCCGGTTTTCTCCGAAATCACCCGGAACACTTCCGGTGTCCGAATATATCCGTCTAATATATCGATCTTTATGTCTCGACCATTTCGAGACTCCCCGTTATGTCCGTGGTCACATCCGGGACTCCGAACTAACTTCGGTACATCAAAACTCATAAACTCATAATATAACTGTCATCGAAACCTTAAGTGTGCGGACCCTACGGGTTCGAGAACAATGTAGACATGACCGAGACACGTCTCCGGTCAATAACCAATAGCGGAACCTGGATGCTCATATTGGCTCCTACATATTCTACGAAGATCTTTATCTGTCAGACCGCATAACAACATACGTTGTTCCCTTTGTCATCGGTATTTTACTTGCCCGAGATTCGATCGTCGGTATCTCAATACCTAGTTCAATCTCGTTACCGGCAAGTCTCTTTACTCGTTTTGTAATACATCATCTCGCAACTAACTCATTAGTTGAAATGCTTGCAAGACTTATGTGATGTGCATTACCGAGAGGGCCCAGAGATACCTCTCCGACAATCGGAGTGACAAATCCTAATCTTGAAATACGCCAACCCAACATGTACCTTTGGAGACACCTATAGAGCTCCTTTATAATCACCCAGTTACGTTGTGACGTTTGGTAGCACACAAAGTGTTCCTCTGGCAAACGGGAGTTGCATAATCTCATAGTCATAGGAACATGTATAAGTCATGAAGAAAGCAATAGCAACATACTAAACGATCGGGTGCTAAGCTAATGGAATGGGTCATGTCAATCACATCATTCTCCTAATAATGTGATCCCAATCAAATGACAACACATGTCTATGGTTAGGAAACATAACCATCTTTTATTAATGAGCTAGTCAAGTAGAGGCATACTAGTGACGTTTGGTTTGTCTATGTATTCACACAAGTATTATGTTTCCAGATAATACAATTCTAGCATGAATAATAAACATTTATCATGATATAAGGAAATAAAATAATAAAATTATTATTGCCTCTAGGGAATATTTCCTTCACCACCCACTTGGCGCTTCAGGGAGCTGTGATGTAAAACCACTCCCGTTGCCATAATCCGGACACCTCTGGAAAGGAACCCTTTGGCCATGCAGCTCCAGCGATCTTGCTTATTAATGCGCCTCCGCACGCTACATGCTGCCCCTCGACCATGTTCGGCTTCATGTCAAAGGTCTTGAGCCACGGGCTGAAGTGAGAAGTAATGCGGAGGAAGGCCTCACATACGACAATAAATGTTGAGATGTGGTGAAAAGGAGTCCGGGGCTAGATCGTGGAAATCTAGCCCGTAATAGAACATCAAACCCCTAACGAAGGGATCCAGAGTGAGTCCTAGACCTCGAAGGAAGTGGGAGACGAACACAATGTTCTCGTTGGGTTCTGGAGTAGGGACGACCTGCCCTCGGGCAGGCAGCCGATGCGAAACCTCGGTGGTCAGGTATCTGGCCTCCATCAACTTCTTGATATCGTCTTTCGTAACGGAGGAGGGCATCCACCGGCCTTGAAGGCTAGATCCAGACATGATTGAAGGTCCGAAGCACCTGACATGGGCTTTGGCTGTTAGAACTCGAGGCGGGGGAAGGATTTGATTGAGCACGGGAGGGAAAAAAGTAAAAGCCTTGTCCCTTTATAAAGAGTGTGAATATCAAGCGTCCTCCTAGTGGCCGTTTGGGACTTGCCTAAAGTCTAGGAGTCCTAGGAACGGTTGGGTTACCCACGACCGTATTGATGAGAATCCCATAATTAGGGGAACATGATCTCTGCTTTGACAAAACGTGTCAAGAAACCGCCTCGCGTTATGTGTGGAGCTGGTTGAAGAAAAACGGTTCGAATAATCACCGGGCCATGGCTTAATATCATGTTGCCAAAATGTGTCAGCAGATTAGATTTGTGGAAATATTATTCTCTCTGCGAAGATATGTGGAACTTGTTTTCCAGGGTCGAACACTATCCTTTTATTTGAACTCTTCTGTGGTGTATTCGGAGGAGGAACCCTCCTTGCAATGCCGAAGACAACACTGCACGCCAGACTCGTCATCATTGAAGCCTGGTTCAGTGGCTACTGAGGGAGTCCTAGATTAGGGGGTCTCAGGACAGCCGGACTATATCCTTTGGCCGGACTATTAGATTATGAAGATACAAGATGGAAGACTTCGTCTCGTGTCCGGATGGGACTCTACTTGGCGTGGAAGGCAAGCTAGGCAGTACGAATATGGATATCTCCTCCTTTGTAACCGACCTTGTGTAACCCTAACCCTCTCCGGTGTCTATATAAACTGGAGGATTTTAGTCCGTAGGACAACATACAATCATACCATAGGCTAGCTTCTAGGGTTTAGCCTCTCCGATCTCCTGGTAGATCTACTCTTGTACTACCCATATCATCAATATTAATCTAGCAGGACATAGGGTTTTACCTCCATCAAGAGGGCCCGAACCTGGGTAAAACATCGTGTCCCCTGCCTCCTTTTACCATCTGCCTTAGACACACAGTTCGGGACCCCCTACCCGAGATCCGCCGGTTTTGACACCGATAGTCTCCCTCTTGGAAAGATCTTGGCTTGACCTTTCAACATTGGTACCGGCATAGGCTCTGCTGGTAGATGGCGGACCGGCTGAGTGCCAACAGCCGGCCCTCTTCCAATAGATCGACACCGTCTTCTCATGCCTCCTTTGCTTCCGCCTCCATGTACATGGTGACGCAAGGTGAGTCGAACTCAATGTCTGTTGGATGACACCCTCGTGCCCATATACAAGGAAGAAAGGAGTGAAGCTGGTAGATTTGTTTGGGTGGTGCGCAGGCTCCATAAAACGGTCGGCAACTCGTCGATCCAGCAGCTAGCCAAGCGCTCTAGAGGCTCAACCACTCGGGGCTTGATGAATGAGAGGATGAGGTCGTTTGCTCGCTCGACTTGACCGTTTGACTGCGGATGGGCAACGGATGGTAAGTCCAGTCGGATGCCCTGCGTCGCGCAGAAACGGGCCAAGGATCCCTTGGCAAAGTTCGTGCCATTGTTGATGATGATGCTGTGTGGTATGATAACCCACAAGTATAGGGGATCGCAACAGTTTTCGAGAGTACAGTATTTAACCCAAATTTATTGATTCGACACAAGGGGAGCCAAAGAATATTCTCAAGTATTAGCAGCTGAGTTATCAATTCAACCACACCTAGAAACTTAATATCTGCAGCAAAGTTTTAGTAGCAAAGTAGTATGATAGTAGCGGTAACGGTAGCAAAAGTAATAGTTTCGGTTTTATAGTGATTGTAACAATAGCAATGGAAAAGTAAATAAGCGAAGATCAATATGTGAAAAGCTCGTAGGCGTTGGATCAGTGATGGATAATTATGTTGGATGTGATTCCACATGCAATAGTTATAACATAGGGTGACACAGAACTAGCTCCAGTTCATCAATGTAATGTAGGCATGTATTCCGAATATAGTCATACGTGCTTATGGAAAAGAACTTGCATGACATCTTTTGTCCTACCCACTCGTGGCAGCGGGGTCCTATTGGAAACTAAGGGATATTAAGGCCTCCTTTTAATAGAGTACTGGACCAAAGCATTAACACTTAGTGAATACATGAACTCCTCAAACTACGGTCATCACCGGTAATTATCCCCATTATTGTAACTTAGGGTTAATGGATCATAACACATAATAGGTGACTATAGACTTGCAATATAGGATCAAAAACTCACATATATTCATGGAAACATAATAGGTTCAGATCTGAAATCATGGCACTCGGGCCCTAGTGACAAGAATTAAGCATAGCAAAGTCATAGCAACATGAATCTCAGAACATAATGGATACTAGGGATCAAACCCTAACAAAACTAACTTGATTACATGATAAATCTCATCCAACCCATCACCGTCTAGCAAGCCTACAATGGAATTACTCACGCACGGCGGTGAGGATCATGAAATTGGTGATGGAGGAAGGTTGATGATGACGACGGCGACAGATTCCCCTATCCGGAGCCCCGAACGGACTCCATATCAGCCCTCCCGAGAGAGATTAGGGCTTGGTGGCGGCTCCGTATCATAAAACGCGAATATATGGAGTTGGAGTTGATGTCGGTGGAGCATCAGTGGGCCCATGGGGCAGGGGCGCGCCGCCCACCCTCGTGGACAGGGTGTGGGGCCCCTGACGTTGATTCTTTCGCTAATATTTTTTATATATTCCAAAAATATTCTCCGTTGAATTTCAGGTCATTCCGAGAACTTTTATTTCTGCACAAAAATAACACCATGGCAATTCCGCTGAAAACAACGTCAGTCCGGGTTAGTTCCATTCAAATCATGCAAGTTAGAGTCCAAGACAAGGGCAAAAGTGTTTGGAAAAGTAGATACGATGGAGACGTATCAACTCCCCCAGGCATAAACCATTGCTTGTCCTCAAGCAATTATGTTGATAAACTAAAAGTGATAAAGAAAAACTTTTACAAACTCTATTTTCTCTTGTTGTTGTAAATATGTAAAGCCAGCATTCAAGTTTTCAGCAAAGATTATGAACTAATCATATTCACAATAACATTTAGGTATCATGTTTACTCATATCAATGGCATAATCAACTAGCGAGCAATGATAATAAATCTTAGATGACAACACTTTCTCAAAACAATCATAATATGATATAACAAGATGGTTTCTCGCTAGCCCTTCCTGAGACCGCAAAAAATAAATGCAGCGCACCCTTGAAGATCAAGGGCTGACTGGAAATTGTAATTCATGGTAAAAGAGATCCAGTCACAGTCATACTCAATGTAAACTAATAGTAATACATGTAAATGACAGCGGTGCTCTCCAACTGGTGCTTTTAAATAAGAGGATGATGACTCAACATGAAAGTAAATAGATAGGCCCTTCTCAGAGGGAAGCAGGGATTTGTAGAGGTGCCAGAGCTCAGTTTTGAAATAGAGATGAATAATATTTTGAGTGGTATACTTACATTGTCAACATAACAACCGAGAGATCTCGATATCTTCCATGCTACACACATTATAGGCGGTTCCCAAGAAGAATGGTAAAGTTTATACTCCCCTACCACCAACAAGCATCAATCCATGGCTTGACCGAAACAACGGGTGCGTCCAACTAACAGCAATCATGGGGGAGTTTTGTTTGCAATTATTTCGATTTGGTTTGAGCATGGGACTGGGATCCGGGTGACCATCCATTTTCTCGTGACTGAGGAGTAGAGTCCACTCCTCTTGAGAATAACCTGCCTAGCATGGAAGATACAAACATCCCTAGTTGCTACATGAGCTATTCGAGCATACAAAATAGAATTTCATTTGAAGGTTTAGAGTTTGGCACATACAAATTTACTTGGAACGGCAGGTAGATACCGCATATAGGAAGGTATGGTGGACTCATATGGAATAACTTTTGGGGTTTATGGAGTTGGATGCACAAGCAGTATTCCTGCTTAGTACAAGTGAAGGCTAGAAAGAGACTGGAAAGCGACCAGCTAGAGACCGACAACAGTCATGAACATGCATTAAAATTAATCAACACTGAATGCAAGCATGAGTAGGATATAATTCAACATGAACATAAATATCATAGAGGCTATGTTGATTTTGGTTCAACTACATGCGTGAACATGTGCGAAGTCAAGCCACTCGAATCGTTCAAAGGAGGATACCACCCTATCATACCACATCAGAACCATTTTAATAGCATATTGGCACGCAAGGTAAACCATTATAAACTCGTAGCTACTGAAGCATGGCATGAGCAACTATAATCACTAATTGTCATTGCAAACATGTTTCATTCATAATAGGCTAATCAGGAACGATGAACTAATCATATTTACAAAAACAAGAGAGGTCGACTTCATACCAGCTTCTCTCATCTCAATCAGTCTATCATATATCGTCATTATTGCCTTTCACTTGCACAACCGAATAGTGTGGATAATAATAATAGTGCACGTGCATTGGACTAAGCTGGAATCTGCAAGCATTCAATTCAAGGGAGAAGACAAGGTAATATGGGCTCTCTATTAGATCAATCAATAATTCATATGAGAGCCACTCAACATTTTCATCATGGTCTTCTCCTCTCGACCCCCAAAGAAAAGAAAAGAAACAAAACTATTTCCACGGGAAAGCTCCCAACAAGCAAAAGAAGAACGAGAAATATTTTTGGGTTTTCTTTTTAATTACTACTACTATAGTCATGGAAAGTAAACTAGATAAAAGCTACAACTATTTTTTTTGTTTTTCTTAAGGTTTTTCAAAAACACAAGAAGAAATCTTAGAAAGAAAATAAACTAGCATGGATATTACAATCAAAAAAGTATGAGCACCGACAATTGGAATGAGTGTGTGAACATGAATGTAATGTCGGTGAGAAATACGTACTCCCCCAAGCTTAGCCTTTTGGCCTAAGTTGGTCTATGCCCACGGATCTAAGTTGTAGCTAGGGTCGTACTTAGATGCAGGGACAATTGCCTCATGAGCTGCAGCTTGGAGGCGAGCTGCCTCTATCCTCCTCTCATACTCGTTCGCCTCCTCCCTGTTTATAATATATCTCCTTTTTGCCTGAAAGTCAAAGAAGCCAAGAGCAGGGAGAGCAACATGGACAGTGCGACGCATGTCAAAGATTAGTCGGTATTGGAGGAACTGTTCGTTCCTCTCAATAAACTGATGACGAACCATAGCATTATAATCTAGATAAGTAGGGGGCAACTCCATATCATATCCATGTATGGGTACCTCAAGAAAATTAGCTAAACGGGTTGCGTAAATTCCACCAAACAAATCTGCATTAATACTGTTATTATGCAACCTACGTGCAACAATGGCCCCCAAGTTATATTGTCTATCTCCTAATACAACACTCTTGAAAACACTAAGATCCGGAACACACATATGACATGCCTCATCCTCACCGTTTATGCATCTACCTATAAAGAGAGCAAAATAATGTATGGCAGGAAAATGAATGCTCCCTATGGTAGCTTGTGTTATTTCTCTAGATTCCCCCGTAGTGATAGTAGCAAGAAATTCTTTAAATTCAGATTTGTGAGGTTCACTAACACTACACCACAGCAGGAGTTTACAAGCAGTATTAAAATCTTCTAAGTCCATGGTATAAGATTGATCATAAAGATCAAATAGGACAGTGTGAGAATTGCGTGATGATGTAAATTTAAACCTTCTCACAAATGAATCAGTTAGGTAGTGGTACTGGGGGCACTTATCTAACACGAAGCCCTCAAGTTCAGCGTTACACACATATGCTTCAAATTCCTCCTTAATTCCTGCTTGGACCATGAAATTTTCTGATGGCCATTCACAAGGCCGCACTTGTGCTTCTCTTGGTAGTTCATAGTCCGGCTCACGTATTGCGAGCCTGGGTCCTTGCTTCTTTGAAGAACCACCTTGGTACATTTTCCTAAAAATATTTCTTCCTCTGAAAAATTTCTGAAATTTTTAGTAACTCATAAATAAAAGTGAACCAAACTCAACAAGATTGATAGCAACTACTCCTACAACTGCATCAAGGCTATATCATGCATTAAAACTACTTTTGACCAAATAAATTTGGCATGCAAGCTCAAGAACAGGGTCATCGAAGTAGCAAAAATTTGTAATAAATAAAGCACTAGAACAGAAACTAATTGGACCATTGGAGGAGTCACATACTGAAGAACGATCCCCCAAAGCAGTTTTGTGAGTGAAGCTTTGAGCAAGGAGATCGAAAATGGCAGCAAGATGAGCTAGAACTCGGGTTTGAGCTGATGGATGATTTTTTCTGGAGGAGGACGAAGTGTGTGGGTGCAAGAATAAGTGGAGGGGACCCATGTGGGGTCCACGAGGCAGGGGGCGCGCCCTCCACCCTCGTGGGCACATGGTGGGTTCCCCTAGTGTGTTCTTAGTGCCAATAATTCTTAAATATTCTAGAAAAAATCATTTTAAATTTTCAGGACATTTGGAGAACTTTTATTTTCGAGGTATTTTTTATTGCAAGGATAATACGGAAAACAGACAAAAAATACTATTTTTGCTTTATTTAATCTAAATAACAGAAAGTAAAAGGAGGGTACAAAGAGTTGTGCTTTCTAACTTCAAAAGGAATCTACTAACAAGGTTGATCAAGTCTTGTTAACAAACTCTTTCCGAATAACATGAAACCCGAGAATTTTCGAATAACACTAGGTTACCTCAACGGGGATATGCACGTCCCCGACAATAAGAATATCATATTTCTTCTTGACAATAGGAAGAGGAAATTCAAAACCTCCAATAGTAATTGTTGGAATTTTCCAGTAGAATTGATACTGTGGACTTGAGGTTGTTTCCTCGCAAAGTGTACCGTATGCTAATTACCATTAACATGAAAAGTGACATTGCCTTTGTTGCAATTGAAGGAAATATGCCTTAGAGGTAATAATAAAGTTGTTATTTATATTTCCTTATATCATGATAAATGTTTATTATTCATGCTAGAATTGTATTAACCGGAAACTTAGTGCATGTGTGAATACATAGACAAACATAGTGTCACTAGTTTGCCTCTACTTGACTAGCTCATTGAATCAATGATGGTTATGTTTCCTAACCATAGACACGAGTTGTCATTTGATTAACGGGATCACATCATTAGAGAATGATGTGACTGACTTGACCCATCCATTAGCTTAGCACGATGATCGTTTAGTTTGTTGCTATTACTTTCTCCATAACTATACATGTTCCTATGACTATGACATCATGAAAATCCCGAATACCGGAGGAACACTTTGTGTGCTAGCAAATGTCAAAACGTAACTGGGTGATTATAACGGTGCTCTACAGGTGTCTCTAATGGTGTTTGTTGAGTTGGCATGGATCAAGATTAGGATTTGTCACTCTGATTGTCGGAGAGGTATCTCTGGGCCCTCTTGGTAATGTACATCACTATAAGCCTTGCAAGCAATGTAGCTAATGAGTTAGTTACGGGATGTAGCATACCGATGACAAAGGGAACAATGTATATCATTATTCAGTTCGACCGATAAAGATCTTCGTAGAATATATAGGAACCAATATGAGCATCCAGGTTCCTCTATTGGTTATTGACCAGAGACATGTGTCGGTAATGTCTACATATTTCTCGAACCCGTAGGGTCCGTGTCGGTGTCAAAACCGGCGGATCTCGGGTAGGGGGTCCCGAACTGTGCGTCTAACGCGGATGGTAACAGGAGGCAGGGGACACAATGTTTTACCTAGGTTCGGGCCCTCTTGATGGAGGTAAAACCCTACGTCCTGCTTGATTTATTCTTGATGATATGAGTATTACAAGAGTTGATCTACCACGAGATCGGAGAGGCTAAACCCTAGAAGCTAGCCTATGGTATGATTGTATGTTGTCCTATGGACTAAAACCCTCCTGTTTATATAGACATCGGAGAGGGTTAGGGTTACACAAGGTCGGTTTCAAAGGAGGAGATATCCATATCTGTACTACCTAGCTTGCCTTCCACGCCAAGTAGAGTCCCATCCGGACACGACACAAAGTCTTCAATCTTGTATAGTCTAACAGTCTAGCAAAAGGATATAGTCCGGCTGTCCGGAGACCCCCTAATCTCGGACTCCCTCAGTAGCCCCTGAACCAGGCTTCAATGACGATGAGTCTGGCGCGTAGTGTTGTCTTCGGTATTGCAAGGCGGGTTCCTCCTCCGAACACATCATAGAAGAGTTTGAATACCAGGATAGTGCCCGACCATGCAAAATAAATTCCACATACCACCATAGAGAGAATAATATTCCCACATATCTTAATCCGCTGACACACTTTGGCAACATGACGTCAGGCCACGGCTCGGTGATTTATTCGAACCGTTTTTCTTCAACCAGCTTCACACATAACGCGAGGCGGTTTCTTGACCCGTCTTGTCACAGCAGAGATCGTGTTCCCCTAATTACAGGATTCTCATCAATACGGCCGTGGGTAACCCAACCGTGCCTAGGACTCCTAGATTTTAGGCAAGTCCCAAACGACCATTAGGAGGACGCTTGATATTCACCCTCTCTATAAAGGGACAAGGCTTTTACTTTTTTTCCTCCCGTGCTCAATCGAATCCTTCCCCCGCCTCGAGTTCTAACACCCAAAGCCTAGGTCAGGTGCTTCGGACCTTCAATCATGTCCGGATCTAGCCTTCAAGGCCGGCGGATGCCCTATTCCGTTACGGAAGAGGATATCAAGAAGTTGAGGGAGGCCAGATACCTGACCGCCGAGGTTTCGCATCGGCTGCCTGCCCGAGGGCAGGTCGTCCCTACTCCCGAACCCAACGAGAATGTTGTGTTCGTCTCCCACTTCCTCCGAGGTCTAGGCCTCACTCTGGATCCCTTCGTTAGGGGTTTGATGTTCTATTACGGGCTAGATTTCCACGATCTAGCCCCGGACTCCTTTCTCCACATCTCGGCATTTATTGTCGTATGTGAGGCCTTCCTCCGCATTACCCCTCACTTCGGCCTGTGGCTCAAGACCTTTGACGTGAAGCCGGAGATGGTCGAGGGGCAGCATGTAGCGTGCTGAGTCGCATTAATAAGCAAAATCGCTGGAGCTCCATGGCCAAAGGGTTCCTTTCCAGAGGTGTCCGGATTATGGTAATGGGAGTGGTTTTACATCACAGCTCCCAGAAGTGCCAAGTGGGTGGCTCCCCCTGCTTATCTCTCGGGCCCTCCACCACAACTGATGTCATGGATTAGCAGAGGGCTGAGCTGGGGTCCAGCGAAGGATGCGCCTATACTGCAGAGCCGCATTCAAGGTCTCTTCGAAGGAGATTTCAGTCTGGTTACGATGGTGCAAGTCATGTTGGTTCGTCGAGTCCAGCCTTGCAAATGCTGGCCCCTCCGCATGTGGGAGTTCAACCCAGAAGGACCACACACTATTCAGAATTTCCTCGGCCTGACGCACAAGGAGATGTATAAATCATCCTTCGGACCCCAAATAGAATGTCCGGATACTACCGAGGACTTGGGCCTGAGCAGCAACCGCACCGCCGACCAAGTAAGTAATCCTCTAGCCGAACACTCCGTCTTTCATTTATCATGACGTCATTCTGAGACATCTCTCTTTGACCAGGACTGGCTAACAAAGGCGAAGATGATTCGGTGTTCGGCCCTCCTTCCTGAGGGTTTGGACAATCCGGTACTGGAAAAGATGCTCGAGCTAGCACCTTGCCCGGAGCCCTCAAAGGAAGATAAAGGGGGGAATAATGAGGGCGAAAGCGGGCCTCCACCACTACCTATTCTGACCGAGGGAACAACCGCCTCCATGAGGGAGGATAACCAAGGGGAGGAATCTGACATTCTCTCACCCCGGGGAAGGAAGAGGACTACCTCTGAAGATCCGGAAACCAAGGTTTCCAAATGGGCGAAGAAATCTTTACCAGAGGGTCCTGTCTTGGAGGGTGCTCTTGCCGCACAAAGTTCGCACGGAGATCATCCCTCTAACGAGCTATAAGTAATCAAAAAGTACTTTAATATATAGTGAAGATATACTACCTTACCTTTGAGGAAATTAACCGAAGCATTTATCTTGCAGTTCGGATCTTAGCCCTTCTCAGCAGAGCTCGTCTTCGGGGGATCTTCTTCCAGAGATGATGGAGAGCGAAACGCCTCCCCCGGACTCCCCAGCTCAAGAAGCGGGCGACCTTGAAGTGTCGTCATTGAGGGCCTCGCCGGATCAGATGAGGCCAGAAGATAATCCTATGGTCGCCCGAAGTCCCCAGTATCCGGCTCTTGAAGAGAGCAACCAAAAGAATCTGGCATCGTCTGGTATGCGGTCGGACGCACTAAGGGATCTGCTAGAGCGAGCAACTATCTCAGGAGAACACCATACATTGATGGGTACGGTGATGGAAAGGATTTCATCCGCCGAAAGCGGGTTGCATGAAGCCTTTATGAGTCTACTGACGGGCTTTGAGGTACGTGAAATGATATACTTTTGTGATAGTACCGCACATTTTTAGGTGTGCCCTGTGTAGATAGTAGCCCCAGAGACTCTGGTTGTCGCCGAGAACGGCAGCAAACAGAGGATTGTAGTCCCAGGTAATAACCATACCGCTTTTATGTATTTGCAAACAGAGGAAGCTCCAGTGGCTAGCCGGACTAATGAGTTTGCCAAACTAAAGCGGCAACTGGATGCGCCAGATGCCGACATCAAGCTTGTTAACAAGCGGCTTGACGAGGCACAGGGTAAGCAATGTTTTCTGGTGAATGCCACATAGGAAGAGCAGCGTGATGCCAGTATCTTTAATATGTTGTGACTGCAAATGGAGTTGCCACAGTGGAGACCCTTCGGGCTGAACTTGCCCGAGCCAAAGAACAAGCAAGGAGTAGTAATGCGGCTGCGTTGAAGGCAGCCGAAGAGTTGAGAGCCGAGATGGCCGCGCATTGCGAGAGCAAAGAGAATATGGCCGAGATGCCTGTAAAGTTAAGAGACACTACCGACCGTTGCCAGTTCCTTGAAGAAGAAAACCGAGCGAAGGCGACGAACCTCGAAAAGGCCACGATGGCGACCAAAGACACCCGCTCTGCCATGAGAGCGAAGAAGGAGGAGCTGCGTGAAGCAGGTGATATTGCGGCTGGAAACCCTTTATGCTACGAAGGAGGTTCGAAGATCTGCGGTATGCCCATATGGATCGGCTGTGGAGTTCGGCAGACGCATATATGGACTTGGCGGCGAGCGCTGTCGATGCGGGCCGAATACTTCCAAGAGCAAACAGATCATGAAGTAGACAAGTTGTTCTGGTCAAAGTTTTAACGTTCCAAAGCGTCCGCTTCCATTGACTGATCAGCTAGCCGAATGGGCCGGACTTTCCATGAGGTCCGTCGTAGATCATTTGTGGCTGGAAGAGCCAAAGCCGAACAGCTATTTCATCTTAGTGCAGCAGTTCCTTGGTGCGGTGCCGCGCATCAATGCGATGAAAAGGTTGGCGTGTATAGAAGGCTCGCGGATGGCCTTTGCCCGTGTCAAAGCATACTGGGCGGAGATGGATGCTGCCACTATTGCGGCGCAGGGTTCGGCCATAGGTCGAGTGGCTGTCGAGCACTATTTTGAAGAAGTTCTTGAGGGTGCTCGTTTGATAGAGGCCCAGTGCTCGAAGAATATTATGTTCGAGTGACATGTATTCCCATTGTAAAAACAATGTTTTTATTAAATTTATCAAGGCTGTATTTATACTTTTGCCCGAAAGTAATATGATGTCTCCTGTGCGGCCGTTTATGTATACATGTGTATAACCTTAAAGATTGCAATCGTCGGCTTCAGCCCCCACGCATATAATGCGGGGGTGTTCGCAGAAGACGCGTATTCACACTTAATCCAAAGTATTGGTCCTAATAAGGAGGTGATGGCGCAGCGAACTAGGCAACCGGACTATAATGCTTTAACACTTTCACTTAGCCATAGGAGTTTGACAGTGGGGCTACTATATAGCCCCTGGTGGCTCCGCACTCATCCGAATTCGGGGTGCGTACATGCCTGGCCGGGAAACGTCCCTTCGTTAAGGCGGACGAATTCTAACATTTCGATAGGTCATCGAGTGGTGGACCAGTCTCACGCTATATCATGACAATCAGTTTTCTGCTTTCTCTACTGAAGTGCTCGTCCGGATAAACCTGGGCACAATCGCAGTAGTTCTCCTGGTGCCGCCTTAGCCGACAGAGCGGAACGTAAGGCAGCAAAACACAGGAGCCGGGCAAACCCAACATTTGACCAAAGACATGATTCGGAGCTGATGCATAAAAGGCCAAACTCGTGACGCCGAACACTCCCTAAGGTATTCGGTCTTGACGGTGTAAACCAGGCCTAAACAATGCCCTTTGTAAGAAGCTCCTGGTGTCCAGGTACGTGCATTATTCTGACGTGGCCACATGCCAAGACGTCAGCATCCTTCTCAATAATTCTGAGAATCCGAGGGATATGTATCAACAAGAGATGGTAAGAAAGGTTTACGCAGGGTCTTAATCTAAAAAGAATCCTTGGAACGGGTCCCTGCTGCACGTCTGCGCCTGTGTCTTCGTTGTGCCGTATCCTGGACGGGTGTAGCACGGTGGTCATCTGTAAAAGAGAGGAACTTAGGTGAAAAGTTATCTTGCAAAAAGGTAGGTTTAAAGAAACCATGTACAATTCAAGACGAGTAAAAATTGCCCCTTGTCTGCGCGCGTTGAGCCCCTTGTATTTGTAATAGGGGTGTGGCCATCAAACCTGTATGAAATACATATAGCTGCGTCGGACTCGTCTAACCGTGTCCGTAGTCCTGACGACCTATCGAGTGCTTTAGTTGGTGAGGCCGTTTTAGTGTGCGGCTCAAGGATTGCTCAATATTTCCACTTACTGTAATGATGCCACATGGACCGGGCATCTTAAGCGTGAGGGAAGCTTAATGCGGTATTGCATTGAAGCGAGCGAAAGCTTCGCGTCCGAGTAGTGCTTGATAGCCACTTTGGAATGGAGGAATGTGGAAAGTTAAATTTTCGCTACGGAAGTTATCGGGGAAGCCTAATATAACCTCTAGTAGCAGGGAGCTCGTGCAATGAGCCCCTGAGGCTGGCGTTACTCCTCTAAGGGTAGTATTGCTGTGGCTAATTTTTGTTGGGTCTATCCCCATTTTGCGGACTGTGTCCTGATATATCAGGTTTAGACTGCTGCCACCGTCCATCAGGACTCGTGTGAAGAGTTATCCGTCAATTATTGGATCTAATACCAAGGCAGCCCATCCTGCACGCCGGATACTTGCTAAGTAATCCCGATGGTTGAAAGTGATCGGTTGATACGACCAGTGGCAGGACTCTGCGGTGATAGGCCCTTGGGCATATTTATCTGGGAGTGCCACTTTGTTTCTCCCCTTTATCATGTGTAACACGTTTACTGTTTTGACTTCTGGTGGAAATTTCTTTTGTTCCCCGGTGCTTTGCTTGCGAGGCTCATCCTCGTCTTCGCTTGGTGTATCCTACCCCTTATGTTCGGCGTTGAACTTGTTGGACTGCTTGAAGACCCAACATTCTCTCTGGGTATGATTTGCAGGTTTATCGGGGTTGCTATGGATCTGACATATTTGGTCCAGAATTTTGTTTAGGCTGGACAGTTCATCTCTGGCGCCTTTAGAGCGCGGATTTCGCTGACCTGGTCGAGAGCTTACGAATCCGGCGTTTACCGCCGTGCTCTTCGGGCAGTCTTATTTATTGCGGCGCTTATTATTTTTGCTGTGTCATGATTTCCCATTTCCATCTCTAACTTTGGATGTACTTGGGTCGCTGGTGCTGCATCGGGTTAGCCAGCTGTCCTCGCCCGCGCAAAAGCGGGTCATGAGGCTTGTTAATGCTCCCATTGTTCTCTGCTTTTCTTGGCCAAGGTGTCAGGCAAGACATTCGTCTTGGACACTGTGTTTAAAAGCTGCCAAGGCTTCGGCGTCCGGACAGTCGACTATTTGGTTCTTTTTAGTAAGAAACCTGTTCCAAAGCTTTTGGGCTGACTCTCCGGGCTGTTGAGTTATATGACTTAAATCGTCCGCATCCGGAGGTCGGACATAAGTCCCTTGAAAATTTTCCCGAAAAGCGTCTTTGAGCTCTTCCCAGCTTCCATTGGAGCTTTCGGGGAGGCTTTTAAGCAAGTGCCGAGCTGGCCCTTTGAGTTTGAGGGGTAAATACTTAATGGCATGGAGATCATCTCCTCGAGCCATATGGATATGGAGGATATAGTCCTTAATCCAGACCCCAGGGTCTATTGTTCCGTCGTATGCCTCTATGTTTACGAGTTTGAATCCCTCTGGAAATTCATGGTCCAGCACCTCGTCGGTGAAACATAGGGGGTGTGCGGCACCCCTGTATCTGGGTATAACACGTTGTTCCGATGTTTGTTTTGTTGCATCGTATGCTGGAGCGCGCTTGCGTGGTCCATAGATGGATCTGGTTGCGTCGTCCTTTTGATGCGAGCCCTTGCCTGGATCGCGTGTGGAGTTGTTTGCCGCTCTATGTTGGCCGTGAGGTCGTCTATCCGGCCAGATGGCCGTTTTAATTTTTGGTTGTGGGGGATCTAAGGCCTCCTCATTGAATTCAGGTAGCAACTTCCGCTTCGGGTAGCTCTTGGTGGGCGATTACCGCTGTACTTCGCTACTGTGTTGAGTGTTTTACCCCATCTGATTCTGAGTGTGTCTTGCACAGCCTTGAGCCTTTGCTTTTGCTTTTTTAGACTCCTCGCGGTGGCAACAATCCTTTGATGGGCATTCTGTTGCTCCAGGTGTCTGTCCGGTGTGATGTCGTCCGGACTATCATCTTTGACAGAGTCGGGTTGTTCGGTTTGATTCTCCGTGTTGCCGTGGTCCGGCGATGGTTCACCCTGCTCTAGCGCTGGGTCTATATGATCGTTGTTTCTACTGAGGCGGGATTTGGAGCGGCGCTTACGCCGCCGCTTTGACTGCTTCTCGAGGGGACAACCCTTCGTTGCGTCCTTCCGTTCCTCGTCGTCGTTTTCTTTTGGTGTGTCCACCATGTATACATCATGTGATGAAGTGGGCGTCCCGTTCCCTGTGGGCAGTGGTTCCTGTTTGTCTCCTGCATCGTCGTCCATACCGTCGATGTCTTCAAAAGTCGAAGTCGAGCATGTCGGTTAAGTCATCGACAGTGGCTACTAAGTGGGTGGTGGGTGGGCGGTGAATTTCTTCGTCATCCGCATCCCAATCCTGCCGGACATAGTTCGGCCAGGACTCTCCTGACAAGGAGAGAGACTTTAATGAATTCAGAATGTCGCCGAAGGGCGAGTGCTGAAAGATATCCGCGGAGGTGAACTCCATGACTGGTGCCCAGTCGGATTTGATAGGCGCGGGCGCCGGCGGTTCGGAGTCCGTGGACGGGGAAGGATTCGGCAGTTTGGCAACACGGCTCTCGCAAAGGGTAAGGTCGATATTCGCCTCGATCGCCCCTGAGGATACGGCCTCCGTGATGGGGTCTATCCACCCGTCCATGGATGGCGCAACTGGCTCCGAATTGAGGCTCGGAGCGGCTGCCAGTGCGATCTCCTGAATACGGTCCGATGATAGAGCTAAATCGTACTCATCGTGACCGAGTGGCGCACAAGGCAGGGGCTTGAATCCGTCGAGGATCAAGTCTCCATGGATATCGGTCGTGTAATTTAAGCTTCCAATCCTGACCAGATGGCCAGGGGCGTAGCTTTCGATCTGCTCTAGATGGCCAAGTGAGTTGGCCCGCAGTGCGAAGCCGCCGAACACAAAGATCTGTCCGGGGAGAAAAGTCTCACCTTGGACTGCATCGCTATCGATGATAGAAGGAGCCATCAAGCCTAACGGCGACGACACAGAGGAACTCTCATTGAAAGAACCAATGTCGGTGTCAAAACCGGCGGATCTCGGGTAGGGGGTCCCGAACTATGCGTCTAAGGCAGATGGCAACAGGAGGCAGGGGACATGATGTTTTACCCAGGTTTGGGCCCTCTTGATGGAGGTAAAACCCTACATCCTGCTTGATTTATTCTTGATGATATGAGTATTACAAGAGTTGATCTACCACGAGATCGGAGAGCCTATGGTATGATTGTATGTTATCCTACGGACTAAAACCCTCCGGTTTATATAGACACCAGAGAGGGTTAGGGTTACACAAGGTCGGTTACAAAGGAGGAGATATCCATATCCATAATGCCTAGCTTGCCTTCCACGCCAAGTAGAGTCGCATCCGGACACAAGACGAAGTCTTCAATCTTGTATAGTCTAACAGTCTGGCAAAAGGATACAGTCCGGCTGTCCGGAGACCCACTATTCCCGAACTCCCTCAGTCCGCATGCTTAACATTCGGTGATGATCGGTATTATGAGTTTATGTGTTTTGATGTACCGAAGGTAGTTCGGAGTCCAGGATTTGATCACGAACATGACGAGGAGTCTTGAAATGGTCGAGACATAAAGATTGATATATTGGATGGTTATGTTTGGATATCGGAAGTGTTCCGAGTGAAGTTCGGGCATAAACCAGAGTATCGGGGGGTTACCGGAACCACCTGGGGAGTTTAATGGGCCTTATGGGCCTTCGTGGAAAGAGAGGAGGGGCTACCAGGGCAGGCCGCAGCCCCCTCCCCCTCTGTTCCGAATTGGACTAGGAAGGGGGGGCGCCCCCCTTTCCTTCTCCCTCTTTCCTCTTTCCTACTTCCTTCTCCTACTCCTACTACATGGAAAGGGGGGAATCCTACTCCCGGTGGGAGTAGGACTCCCTATGGGGCGCGCCATAGGAGGGCCGGCCCTCCCCCTGCTCCACTCCTTTAAATACGGGGGAGGAGGGCACCCCATAGACACACAAGTTGATCATTGATCTTTAGCCGTGTGCGGTGCCCCCCTCCACCATAATCCACCTCGGTAATATGTAGCGGTGATTAGGCAAAGCCCTGTTCCAGTAGCAACATCATCACCATCATCACGCCATCGTGCTGACGAAGCTTTCCCTCAAAGCTCTACTGGATCGTGAGTTCGTTGGACGTCACCAAACTAAACGTGTGTAGATCGCGAAGGTGACGTATCTTCGGTACTAGATTGGTCGATCATGAAGACATACGACTACATCAACCGCGTTGTCATAACGCTTCCTCTTACGGTCTACGAGGGTACGTAGATGATACTCTCCCCTCTCGTTGCTATGCATCACCATGATCTTGTGTGTGCTTAGAAACTTGTTTTAAATTACTATGTTCCCCAACAGTGGCATCCGAGCCAGGTTGGCGTGACGACGACGATGCTTCGATGGAGATCAAGGTGTCAAGCCGGTGACTATGGAGATCATGATGGTGCTTTGGACATGGAGATCAAAGGCACAAGATGATGATGGCCATATCATATCACTTTTATTGATTGCATGTGATGTTTATCCTTTATGCAGATTATTTTTCTTAGTTCGACCGTAGCATTATAAGATGATCTCTCACTAAATTTCAAGGTATAAGTGTTCTCTCTGAGTATGCATTGTTGCTACAGTTCGTCGTGCCAAGACACCACGTGATGATCGGGTGTGATAAGCTCTACGTTCACATACAACGGGTGCAAGCCAGTTTTGCACACGCGGAATACTCGGGTTAAACTTGATGAGCCTAGCATATGCAGATATGGCCTCGGAACACTGGAGACCAAAAGGTCGAGCGTGAATATATAGTAGATATGATCAACATAGTGATGTTCACCATTGAAAACTACTCCATCTCACGTGATGATTGGACATGGTTTAGTTGATATGGATCACGTGATCACTTAGATGATTAGAGTAAGTGGGAGTTCTTAAGTAATTTTGATTAATTGAACTTTAATTTATCATGAACTTAGTACGTGATAGTATTTTGCATGTCTATGTTGTTGTAGATAGATGGCCCGTGTTGTTGTTCCGTTGAATTTTAATGTGTTCCTAGAGAAAACTAAGTTGAAAGATGATGGTAGCAACTACACGGACTGGGTCCGTAACTTGAGGATTATCCTCATTGCTGCATAGAAGAATTATGTCTTGGAAGCACCGCTAGGTGACAAACCCGCTGCAGGAGCAACGCCAGATGTTATGAACACCTGGCAGAGCAAAGCTGACGACTACTTGATAGTTCAGTGACATGCTTTACAGCTTAGAACCGGGACTTCAACGATGTTTTGAACGTCATGGAGCATATGAGATGTTCCAGGAGTTGAAGTTAATATGTCAAGCACTCGGATTCAGAGATATGAAGTATCCAATAAGTTCTACAGCTGCAAGATGGGGGATAATAGTTATGGCAGTGAACATATACTCAGAATGTCAGGGTACCACAACCACTTGGCTCAATTGGGAGTTAAGCTTCCTAATGATAGTGTCATTGACAAAGTTCGTCAATCACTGCCACCAAGCTACAAGAGCTTTGTGATGAACTATAATATGCAAGGGATGGATAAGATGTTTCCTGAGCTCTTCGCAATTCTAAAGGGTGCGGAGGTAGAAATCAAGAAATAGCATCAAGTGTTGATGGTCAACAAGACCACCAATTTCAAGAAAAAGGGTAAAGGGAAGAAGGGGAACTTCAGAAAGAACAGCAAGCCAGTTGCTGCTCAAGTGAAGAAACCCAAGTCTAGACCTAAGCCTGAGACTGAGTGCTTCTATTGCAAAGGACCTGATCACTGGAAGCAAAACTTCCCCAAGTATTTGGCAGAGAAGAAGGATGGCAAAGTGAAAGGTATATTTGATATACATGTTATTGATGTGTACCTTACTAATGCTCGCAGTAGTGCCTGGGTATTTGATACTGGTTCAGTTGCTAACATTTGCAACTCGAAACAGGGGCTACAGATTAAGCGAAGATTGGCTAAGGACGAGGTGACGATGCGCGTGGGAAATGGTTCCAAAGTCGATGTGATAGCCGTCGGCACGCTACCTCTACATCTACCTTCGGGATTAGTTTTAAATCTGAATAATTGTTATTTGGTGCCAGCGTTGAGCATGAACATTATATCTGGATCTTGTTTGATGCGAGATGGTTATTCATTTAAATCAGAGAATAATGGTTGTTCTATTTATATGATTAATATCTTTTATGGTCATGCACCCTTGATGAGTGGTATATTTTTACTAAATCTTGATAGTAGTGATACACATGTTCATAGTATTGAAGCCAAAAGATGCAGATTTGATAATGATAATGCAACTTATTTGTGGCACTGCCGTTTAGGTCATATTGGTGTAGAGCGCATGAAGAAACTCCATTCTGATGGACTTCTAGAATCACTTAATTATGAATCACTTGGTACTTGCGAACCATGCCTCATGGGCAAGATGACTAAAACTCCGTTCTCCGGAACAATGGAGTGAGCGAAACAATTATTGGAAATCATACATACTGATGTATGTGGTCCAATGAACATTGAAGCTCATGGCGGATATCGTTATTTTCTCACCTTCATAGATGATTTGAGCAGATATGGGTATATCTACTTGATGAAACATAAGTCTGAAACATTTGAAAAGTTCAAAGAATTTCAGAGTGAAGTGGAAAATCATCGTAACAAGAAAATCAAGTTTCTACGATCTGATCATGGAGGTGAGTATTTGAGTTATGAGTTTGGACTTCATTTGAAACAATGTGGAATAGTTTCGCAGCTCATGCCACTTGGAACACTACAATGTAATGGTGTGTCCGAACATCGTAACCGCACTTTATTAGATATGGTGCGATCTATGATGTCTCTCACTGATTTACCGCTATCGTTTTGGGGTTATGCTTTAGAGACGACTGCATTCATGTTAAATAGGGCACCATCTAAATCCATCGAGATGACACCTTATGAACTGTGGTTTGGCAAGAAACCCAAGTTGTCATTTCTTAAAGTTTGGGGCTGCGATACTTATGTGAAAAAGCTTTAAACCTAATAAGCTCAAACCCAAATCAGAGAAATATGTCTTCATATGATACCCAAAGGAGACTCTTGGGTACACCTTCTATCACAGATCCGAAGGCAAGATATGTGTTGCTAAGAATGGATCCTTTCTAGAGAAGGAGTTTCTCTCGAAAGAAGTGAGTGGGAGGACAGTAGAACTTGACGAGGTAATTGTACCTTCTCCCTTATTGGAAAGTAGTTCATCACCGAAATCAGTTACAGTGATTCCCACACCAGTAAGTGAGGAAGCTAATGATGATGATCATGAAACTTCTGATCAAGTTACTACCGAACCTCGTAGGTCTACTAGAGTAAGATCCGCACCAGAGTGGTACGGTAATCCTGTTCTGGAAGTCATGTTACTTGACCATGACGAACCTATGAACTATGAGGAAGCGATGATGAGCCCAGATTCCGCAAAGTGGCTTGAGGCCATGAAATCTAAGATGGGATCCATGTATGAGAACAAAGTATGGACTTTCGTTGACTTGCCCGATGATCGGCAGGCCATAGAAAATAAATGGATCTTCAAGAAGAAGACTGATGCTGACGGTAATGTTACTGTCTACAAAGCTCAACTTGTTGCAAAAGGTTTTTGACAAGTTCAAGGAGTTGACTACGATGAGACCTTCTCACCCATAGCGATGCTTAAGTCCGTCCGAATGATGTTAGCAATTGCCGCATTTTATGATTATGAAATTTGGCAAATGGATGTCAAAACTGCATTCCTTAATGGATACCTTAAAGAAGAGTTGTATATGATGCAACCAGAATGTTTTTTCAACCCAAAAGGTGCTAACAAAGTGTGCAAGCTCTAGCAATCCATTTATGGACTGGTGCAAGCCTCTCGGAGTTGGAATATACGCTTTGATAGTGTGACCAAAGCATATGGTTTTGTACAGACTTTTGGAGAAGCCTGCATTTACAAGAAAGTGAGTGGGAGCTCAGTAGCATTTCTGATATTATATGTGGATGACATATTGTTGATTGGAAATGATACTGAATTTCTGAATAGCATAAAAGGATACTTGAATAAGAATTTTTCAATGTAAGACCTCGACGAAGCTGCTTATATATTGGGAATCAAGATCTATAGATATACATCAAGATGCTTGATCAGACTTTCACAAAGCACATACCTTGATAAAGTTTTGAAGAAGTTCAAAATGGATCAGGCAAAGAAAGGGTTCTTGCCTATATTACAAGGTGTGAAGTTGAGTTATACTCAATGCCCGACCACTGTAGAAGATAGAGCGAAAATGAAAGTTGTTCCCTATGCTTCACACATAGGCTCTATCATGTATGCAATGCTGTGTACCAGACCTGATGTGTGCCTTGCTATAAGTTTAGCAGGGAGCTACCAAAGTAATCCAGGAGTGGATCACTGGACAGCGGTCAAGAACATCTTGAAATACCTGAAAAGGACAAAGGATATGTTTCTCGTATATGGAGGTGACAAAGAGCTCATCATAAACGGTTACTTCGATGCAAGCTTTGACATTGATCCGGATGACTCTAAGTCACAAACCGGATACATATTTTTATTTAATGCTGGAGCTGTCAGTTGGTGCAGTTCCAAGCAGAGCATCATGGGAGGATCTACGTGTGAAGCGGAATACATAGCTGCTTCGGAAGCAACAAATGAAGGAGTCTGGATGAAGGAGTTCATATCCGATCTAGGTGTCATAGCTAGTGCATCGGCTCCAATGAAAATCTTTTGTGACAATACTAGTGCAATTTTCCTTGGTAAAGGAATCCAGATTTCACAAGAGAACCAAGCACATCAAGACATGCTTCAATTCCATCCACGATCAAGTCAAGGAGGGAGACATAGAGATTTGCAAGATGCATACGGATCTGAATGTTGCAGAACCGTTGACTAAGCCTCTCTCACGAGCAAAACATGATCGGCACCAAGACTCCATGGGTGTAAGAATCATTACAATGTAATCTAGATTATTGACTCTACTGCAAGTGGGAGACTGAAGGAAATATGCCCTAGAGGCAATAATAAAGTTGTTATTTATATTTCCTTATAGCATGATAAATGTTTATTATTCATGCTAGAATTGTATTAACCAGCAACTTAGTACATGTGTGAATACATAGACAAACAGAGTGTCACTAGTTTGCCTCTACTTGACTAGCTCGTTGAATCAATGATGGTTATGTTTCCTAACCATATACATGAGTTGTCATCTGATTAACGGGATCACATCATTAGAGAATGATGTGATTGACTTGACCCATCAGTTAGCTTAGCATGATGATCGTTTAGTTTGTTGCTATTGCTTTCTCCATAACTATACATGTTCTTATGACTATGAGATCATGCAACCCCCGAATACTGAAGGAACACTTTGTGTGCTACCAAACATCACAAAATAACTGGGTGATTATAAAGGTGCTCTACAGGTGTCTCCGATGGTGTTTGTTGAGTTGGCATGGATCAAGATTAGGATTTGTCACTCCGATTGTCGGAGATGTATCTCTGGGCCCTCTCGGTAATGTACATCACTATAAGCCTTGCAAGCAATGTAGCTAATGAGTTAGTTACGGGATGTAGTATTACGGAACGAGTAAAGAGACTTGCCGATAACGAGATTGAACTAGGTATTGAGATACCGTCGATCGAATCTCGGGCAAGTAACATACTGATGACAAGGGGAACAATGTATATCGTTATGCGGTTTGACTGATAAATATCTTTGTAGAATATGTAGGAACCAATATGAGCATCCATGTTCAGCTATTGTTTATCGACAAAAGACATGTCTCAGTCATGTCTACATAGTTCTCGAACCCGTAGGGTCGGCACGCTTAACGTTCGGTGACGATTGGTATTATGAGTTTATGTGTTTTGAGGTACCGAAGGTAGTTCGGAGTCCAGGATTTGATCACGGATATGACGAGGAGCCTTGAAATGGTCGAGACATAAAGATCGATACATTGGACGACTATGTTTGGACATCGAAAGGTTTCGGAGTGAAGTTCGGGCTTATACCGGAGTACCGGGGGGTTACCAGAACCCCCCGAGGAGTTTAATGGGCCTTATGGGCCTTAGTGGAAAGAGAGGAGGGGCTGCCAGGGTAGACCGCACGCCCCCTCCCCCTCTGGTCTGAATTGGACTAGGAAGGGGGGCGGTGCCCCCTTTCCTTCTCCCTCTTTCCTCCTTCCTTCTCCTACCCCTACTACATGGAATGGGGGGGGAATCCTACCCGGTGGGAGTATGACTCCCCGTGGGGCACGCCATAAGAGGGCCGGCCCTCCCCCTCCTCCACTCCTTTATATATGGGGGAGGGGGGAACCCCATAGACACACAAGTTGATCATTGATCTTTAGCCGTGTGCGGTGCCCCGCTCCACCATAAGCCACCTCGGTAACATCATAGCGGTGCTTAGGCGAAGCCCTGTTCCGGTAGCAACATCATCACCGTCATCACGCCGTCGTGCTGACGAAGCTTTCCCTTGAAGCTTTACTGGATCGTGAGTTCGCAGGACGTCACCGAGCTGAACATGTGCAAATCGCGGAGGTGTCCTATCGTCGGTACTAGATCGGTCGATTCTGAAGACGTACGACTACATCAACCGCGTTGTCATAACGCTTCCGCTTACGGTCTACAAGGGTACGTAGACGATACTCTCCCCTCAAGGTGCTATGCATCACCATGATCTTGCGTGTGCGTAGGAATTTTTTTGAAATTACTGCGTTCCCCAACAACAATCAATAACAGCCCCTACAGTATTCAAAAAGGGTCTTCCAAGGATAATGGACATACTATCGTCCTCGGGAATATCAAGAATAACAAAGTTTGATAAAATAATAATGTTTGCAACCACAACAGGCACATCTTGACAAATACCGACAGGTATAGCAGTTGATTTATCAGCCATTTGCAAAGATATTTCAATAGGTGTCAACTTATTCATATCAAGTCTATGATATAAAGAGAGAGGCGTAACATTAACACTGGCTCCAACATCACATAAAGAAGTTTTAACATAGTTTCTCTTAATGGATCTCCAAGTTTCTTTGGTATCCCACCCTTAAAAGTGTAATTAGCAAGCATGGTGGAAATTTCATCTTTCGTTATCTTTCTTTTATTAGTGACAATATCTTTCATATACTTAGCATAAGGATTCATTTTAAGCATATCAATCAAACGCATACGCAAAAAGATAGATCTAGTCATTTTAGCAAAGCGCTCAAAATCCTCATCATCCTTTTTCTTTGATGGTTTAGGAGGAAAGGGCATGGGTTTCTAAACCCATGGTTCTCTTTTTTTACCGTGCTTCCTAGCAACAAAGTCTCTCTTATCATAATGTCGATTCTTTGATTGTGGCTTATCAAGATCAACAACAGGTTCAATCTCTACATCATTGTTATTACTAGGTTGAGCATCAACATGAACATCATGATTAATATTATCACTAGGTTCATGTTCATTACCAGATTGTGTTTCAGCATCAGAAATAGAAATATCATTTGGATTCTCAGGTGTGTCAAGAATAGGTTCACTAGAAGCATACAAAGTCCTATCATTTTTATTTTTCTTCTTCTTAGAAGAACTGGGTGCATCAACATTAGTTCTCTGAGAATCTTGCTCAATTCTCTTATGGTGGCCCTCATGATACAAAGGTTCTTGAGTCATTTTACCCCCTCTAGTCATAACTCTAACAACATTATCATTTTTCTTATTAGTTAATTCACTGAGCAAATCATTCTGAGCCTTAAGTACTTGTTCTACTTGAGTGGTAACCATAGAAGCATGTTTACTAATGAGTTTAAGTTCACCTTTAACTCTAGACATATAATCACTCAAGTGTTCAACACTATAAAAAAAGATACATCCGTGACATTTTGGGCCGAACGAAAATCTTTTCTGTCATACTTATGACACTTCTATGACGATAATTGTGACAAAACCCGGTATCATCATAGATGTGGTGGGGTCCTACTTCTATGACAAAAAATCATGACAGAAATGGGATTTTCGTCCTGGGCGGGCCGGAGAAGCAGCTGCATGACATTCTTTGGGCCTCCATGACGGAAAAAACCGTGGTAGAAGTGAGGGCGCAGAAAATATCGGGGAGTCCCCGGTTACGGTGGGTGGTCGGGGGCCGAGTGATGCGCGTTTCCCTCGTACGTACACGCGTGTGTGCGAGGCGTTGGGCTCTAACTGAACCCGAGCGATTGCATTATAGGCTACGCGTTACTGAACCCGAGCGATCGATTGATGGCTGTTAACTGAACCCAGTCGAGCGATTCCTTTGCTACTGCTGCTAACTGAAGCCAATCGATGCTGCCTCTGGATGAACAGTGAGCGTTGCGGGGGGGGTGGATGAATAGTTCCCGGTGGGGGTGGATGAACAGGACCCTGTGGTGTTGCCTTTGGATGAACAGTACCTGGGTTGATCGAGCCGGTTGGGGCTGGATGAACAGGGCCCCGTGGAGGGCAGGATGAACAGTATTTGGTGGAGAGCAGGATGAAAAGTAGCCCGTGGAGGGGTGGTTGAACAGGAGCCCGTGGAGAGGGCAGGTTGAATAGTAGCCGGTGGAGTAGCGCGCGGTGGAGGCTGGATGAACAGGAGCCCGTGTGAGGGAGTCCTGGATTAGGGGGTCTCCGAACAGCCGGACTATATCTTTGGCCAGACTGTTGGACAATGAAGATACAAGATTGAAGACTTCGTCTCGTGTCCGGATGGGACTCTACTTGGCGTGGAAGGCAAGCTAGGCAGTATGGATATGGATATCTCCTCCTTTGTAACCGATCTTGTGTAACCCTAACCCTCTCCGGTGTCTATATAAATCGGGGGGTTTTAGTCCGTACGACACAATAACATACAATCATACCATAGGCTAGCTTCTAGGGTTTAGCCTCTCTAATCTCGTGGTAGATCTACTCTTCTACTACCCATATCACCAATATTAATCAAGCAGGACGTAGGGTTTTACCTCCATCAAGAGGGACCGAACCTGGGTAAAACATCGTGTTCCCTGCCTCCTATAACCATCCGCCTTAGACGCACAGTTCGGGACCCCCTACCCGAGATCCGCCGGTTTTGACACCGACATTGGTGCTTTCATTGAGAGTTCCTCTGTGTCATCGCCGTTAGGCTTGATGGCTCCTACTATCATCGATAGCGATGCAGTCTAGGGTGAGACTTTTCTCCTCGGACAGATCTTTGTGTTCGGCGGCTTCGCACTGCGGGCCAACTCGCTTGGCCATCTGGAGCAGATCGTAAGTTACGCCCCTGGCCACCAGGTCAGGTTTGGAAGCTTAAACTACACGACTGATATCCGCGGAGACTTGATCTTCGACGGATTCGAGCCCCTGCCTTGTGCGTCACGCGGACACGATGAGTACGATTTAGCTCTGCGATCGGACAGTGTTCAAGAAATCACACCGGCAGCCGCTCCGACCCTTAATTCGAAGCCAGTTGCACCTCCCATGGACAGGTGGATAGACCCCGCCACAGAGGCCACATCCCCAACGGCGATCGAGCCGAACATTAACCTTACCCTGCACAAGAGTCGTGTTGTCAAACTGCCGGATCCTTCTCCGGCCACGGGCTCCGAACCGCCTGCAAATCCGATTGGGCACCGATCATGGAGTTTACCTCTGCGGATATTTTTCAGCACTCGCCCTTTAGCGACATACTGAACTCATTAAGGTCTCTCTCCTTGTCAGGAGGATCCTGGCCGAACTATGACCAGTAGGATTGGGATGCGGACGACGAAGAAATCCGCGGCCCACCCACCACCCACTTAGTAGCCACTATCGATGGCTTAACCGACATGGTTGACTTCGACTCCGAAGGCATCGACGGTATGGACGACGATGCGGGAGACGAAGAGGAACCACTGCCCACAGGGCACTGGACAGCCACCTCATCATACGATATATACATGGTGGACACACCCAAAGAAGGCAATGGCGACGAGACAGCGGAGGATGACCCCTCCAAGAAGCAACCCAAGCGCCGACGACAGCGGCGCTGCTCTAAGTCCCGCGAAAGCAAAAGTGGTGATACCGACACAGGAGATAATAACACTCCGGATAGTGCGGAAGACAACAACAATCCCCTCTAGCAAGATTTAGAGCAGAAGGATGGAGGAGCCAGCCCTCCTGAGAGAGCGGCAGATGGAGGGGTGGAGGATGATAATTACATGCCCCCCTCCAAAAACGAGGCAAGCCTCGGTGATGACGAATTCGCCGTGCCAGAGGATCCCGTCGAACAAGAGCGCTTCAAGCGCCGGCTTATGGCCACGGCAAATAGCCTTAAGAAAAAGCAGCGGCAACTCCAAGCTGATCAAGATCTGCTAGCTGACAGATTGACTGAAGTCCTCGCGGCCGAGGAATATAAACTCGAACGCCCCTCCAAGAGTTATCCAAAATGCAGGTTGCTACCCCGACTGGAGGAAGAAGCGTATGACGCGGCTGATCGGCCACCTCGTGGCCGCGATAGAGAGGCATTCCAGCCAAAAACTCAGCCCGCACCCCGACATCATTCAAATAAAAAGGCATGGGGAAATACGCCAGACCTGCGAGACGTATTGGAGGACAAAGGAAAGCATGCAAGATAGATCTACGGATCACGAGGGCGCGCCACTATGCGAGACGATAAACGCCACGTTGGATACAGTAAAAGTAAATCCGTCCGGGCCGAACACAGCGGGCAGGACCCATTCGAGCTGCGTCGCGATATAGCCCAATGCAGAGGCACCACACACCACTTATGCTTCACAGACGAAGTCATGGATCATCAAATCCCAGAGGGTTTCAACCCGTCAATATAGAATCATACGACGGCACAACAGATCCTGCGGTATGGATCGAGGATCTCCTCCTCCACATCCACATGGACCGCGGTGATGACTTACACGCCATCAAATACCTCCCACTAAAGCTCAAAGGACCAGCGCGGCATTAGCTTAACAACTTGCCAGCAGAGTCCATTAGCTGTTGGGAAGATCTGGAGGCCGCATTCCTCGACAACTTTCAGGGCACTTATGTGCGACCACCAGATGTCGATGACTTAAGCCACATAATTCAGCAGCCAGAAGAACCGGCCAGGCAATTTTGGACTCGGTTCCTAACAAAGAAAAATCAAATCATCGACTGTCCGGATGCAGAGGCCCTAGCATCTTTCAAACACAACATGCACGACGAGTGGCTATCCCGGCACCTTGGTCAGGAAAAGCCGAAATCTATGGCAGCCCTCATGACACTCATGACCCGCTTTTGTGCGGGAGAAGACAGCTGGCTGGCTCGCAGTAATAACATATCAAAGAACCATGGTACTTCAGATACCAAGGACGGTAATGGCAGGTCACGTCAAAATAAACATAAGCGCTGCATTAACAACGACAATACCGAGGATACAGTAGTCAATGCCGCATTCAAAGGCTCTAAACCCGGTTAGCGGAAAAAGCCATTTAAAATAAGCACTCCAGACCCGTCCAGTTTGGACCGCATACTCGATCGCTCATGTCAAATACACGGCACCCCCGACAAGCCAGCGAACCACACCAATAGGGATTGTTGGGTATTCAAGCAGGCCGGCAAGTTAATTGCCGAAAACAAAGATAAGGGGCCACATAGAGATGACAAGGAAGAACCCCGGCAGCCGAACACAGGAGGACAGAAGAGGTTCCCCCCACAAGCGGACGGTGAACATGATATAGGCAACCCACATCCCCAAGAGGGAGCGGAAGCGTGCGCTCAGAGACGTATATGCATTGGAGCCAGTCGCCCCAAAGTTCAACCCATGGTCCTCCTGTCCGATCACCTTCGATCGCAGGGACCACCCCAGTAGTATCCGTCATGGCGGATTTTCCGCACTAGTCTTAGACCCAATCATTGACGGATTTCACCTCACTCGAGTCCTTATGGATGGTGGCAGCAGCCTGAACCTGTTTTATCAGGACACAGTGCGCAAAATGGGTGTAGACCCCGCAAGGATCAAACCCACAAAAACGACCTTTAAAGGCGTCATTCTAGGTGTAGAGGCCCATTGTACAGGCTCAATTACACTGGAAGTGGTCATCGGATCCCCGGATAACTTCCGAAGCGAAGAATTAATCTTAGATATAGTCCCGTTCCGAAGTGGCTATCATGCACTGCTTGGGCGAACCGCATTTGCGAGAATCAATGCGATACCGCATTATGCATACCTCAAGCTCAAGATGCCAGGACCTCGGGGGGTCATCACAGTTAATGGAAACACAGAGCGCTCTCTCCGCACGGAGGAGCACACTGCGGCCCTCGCAGCAGAAGCGCAAAGTAGCCTTTCTAGGCAATCCACCAGTTCGGTGTTTCAAGACCCAGACACCTTCAAGCGCACTCGGAGTAATCGGCAACTAGACCGCCTGACACGACATGAGCTCGCGTAGCAATGCGGCCCCCACCCCAGTCCCAGCCAAACGGCGAAATTCATGCCACGCGTACATAAGTACGCATTAAAAATACCATGGGCACAGGCGGGGAGGGGGGCACAACTACGACACGCCCCAATACGCAGCTTAAACCGCACTAGGGGCTTCCCGCTTCGTTATTTTTTCTCTTTCAGGACCTTAATCTCTGGAAACCCTGTCCAGCAGCATGATTGTCGAACACATGATGCAGCAACAAAGGAGACAGAAAGCTGCATCACACCACGAAACTCCTAGGTGGATTACGATAACGAGTGAAATATTTGCTTTAATACTATTCCTCAGCTTGCCCTTGGAAGGGACATAGTCCTACCTTTTGCTTATCGCACTATCTGTATCATCCTGCTTTAACGCACCTTTTTGAATAAACAATGCATAGCATTAAGACTATTATTGCATTCTTCTTATATATATATATATATATATATATATATATATATATTGTTACTATTCATCATCCGGGGTGCAGAATAAGTTATTCTTCACCCGAGGTAATCTTACGATCATTTCATAATTAAATTACGTTTAGAATTCAAATAGTTACATTCCTATTGATTCACTACATAAAATTAGACGTAAAAATAAATAAAAATATAGGTCATAAGACAAGAAAATTTGTAGTTTATGTGTATTTTAGACTATGTTTTTACGTTTGTAATTTTACATAACATAAAATATTTTTTACGGCGATTATATATTTTCTTACGGTCTCTTTTTATGTCAAAAATAAGACAAAACTTACGGAACGTAAAATTACGGTGCATTGATGGTAAAATAGAGGGGGTGAAGAATAACTATTCCTCAACCAGGGTGACGAATAGCGCGACCCTATATATATATATATATATGTGTGTGTGTGTGTGTGTGTGTGTGTGTGTGTGTGTGTGTGTGTGTGTTCATTAATGACGCCTTACAACCATACACTTTGGTACGGCCAATACACCAGGGGCTTAAGTACCCCACAATATGGTGTGAGAAGTCCGAACACTTTCACAAGTGCGGCACCCCAAACTTATAGCATTATATGCATCAGCTCTGAATCATGTCTTTGGTCAAATGTTGGGTTTGCCCGGCTCCTATGTTTTGGTACCTTACGTTTTGCACTATCGGCTAAGGTAGCACTAGGAGAACTACTGCGATTGTGCCCCGGTTCTGCTGGGCTAAGCACCTTAGTAGAGAAAGCTAAAACTGATTGTCATGATAAGGCGAGACACTGGTCGCTGTTCGGCGAGGTTTTAAGTCCCTAAAGACTTATGCCACTTAGAGAGAGGAGCCGGTCCTGTCCGGCTTAAAGGTGTGTATCACGCCCCAAATTCGGCCTTCTGAATACCAGGGGCTTCGGCGAAATTTAAAATTATAGAATTCTATGGCTAAGTGAGAGTGATAAAGAATTATTAGTCTGGTTGCCTTGTTCGCTGCGCTGAGCACCTCCCTCGAAGGACCCAAAAATGGGAACAAGAGTGCTCAGGTTTATCCCGAACACCCCAGCACTCGCGGCATGGGGGCAGAAGCCGAGGACTAGCCATCTCTCAGATTGGATAAACAGCCAAACAGAAGGTAATATTTTAAATTCAAACAAGCATTGCATAGCGCATATGAAACAAGTTTTCATCATACAGGATCACATGAGCAAGTTTACACAAATATTACATCCTTTGTACATTCGTCCGCTACAAGACGGGCACCCTTCAGGACACCCTCATAATAAATTTCGGGGGTGCGATGCTCCTTGCCCTGCGGCGGTCCTTCCTTGATCAGCTTCACGGCGTCTAGCTTGGCCCATTGCACCTTCACACGGGCAAAAGCTCGGCGTGCACCTTCGATGCAGATGGACCGCTTGACAACTTCCAGCCATGGGCAGGCATCCATGAGCCACCTCACCAGGACGAAGTAGCTGTTTGGAAGGGCATCGCCAGGCCACAGCCGGAATATAAAGCCCTTCATGGCCTATTCGGCCGCCTTGTGTAGCTCGACCAGCTGCTTCAGCTGGTCGCTCATAGGCACCGGGTGTTCGGTCCCAGTATACTGAGACCAGAATAGCTTGTCTGTTGAGCTTCCCTCCTCGGCCTGGTAAAACTGTGTGGCATCCAACACGCTGCGGGGCAAATCTGCGAATGCTCCTAGAGAGCTCCAGATTTAGGTAAGTAATAGGTAATTTACTTTCACATGCTTGCTTTGCATATAGAATGCCTTACCCGCCGCTATTTTCTTCATCGCGTCAATCTCCTGGAGGGCCTTTTGGGCTTTGGTCTTGGCACTCTTTGCGCTCTCGAGGGCCGCGGCAAGCTCAGACTCTCGCGTCTTCGAGTCAAGCTCCAACGCCTCGTGCTTCATCACGAGAGCCTGGAGCTCTTGCTGCACCTCGCCCACCCGAGCCTCTTGCTTTTCCCGCTCGGTGCGCTCCTTGGCCGGTTTGTCTTCGGCCTTGGATAGCGCTTGCTTCAGGGTCGCCACCTCGGTCATGGCCCCTGGCAAATATACGATGATCCTGTCATTTTGCAATCGCGTCTTCTTTTATATGTACATATCTATAGACAGGGTATTACTTACCCTTGTTCTCCTCGAGCTGCCTCTTAGCAAGGCCGACCTCTTTCTTGGACCCCTCGAGGTCCTGCTTCAGTGTGGCGACCTCCGCAGTCAGTGCGGCTGAGGCCAGCAGCGAAGTCTGCATACGCATATAGACATAGTTATGTTAGACTCCTGCGATATTGTTTGATCCTCTGTTCAGCTTTTCTTTTTGAACACCGAACAGAGCATCAGGGGATATTGTCTATGCGGTAATATTTTTCCTATATTTCGAACACTTACCTCAAAGTCTATTAGAAGGCTGGCACAGGCTTCAGTCAATCCGCTCTTGGCGGACTAAACCTTTTGGACCACCGCACTCATAATAGTACAGTGCTCCTCATCGATGGAAGTAGGCCGCCTGCCCGAGTCTGGAACCACTGGAGGTTCCGGCGCGGTGTTCGGCTAAGGGCCAAACCCAGAGCCCTCAGGGGCCTTGTTCCCTCTGCTCCCGGAGTCCGTAAGGTCGCCTTGAGGCGCCTCTAGAACTGTCTCCCCTCGACCCGTTGCCTCTTGAGACAATACCTCGGCGTCGTCCTCAAGGCAAGGGGAGGTGGCGGTCGGAAGTGGATCGCTATCCACATCCGACGAGCCCAGAGAGATGTCCGACGATACATCCATACGGGCTCGTGGCGGCCTGCATAATCATATTCGGCGTTAGGGGAAGCAGTGCGACAAAGGAATGCTATGAGTTACTCTGGTATCCGAATACTTACAACTTCGCCAGGGGCTTGGCCCTGAGAAGCCAGTCGTCTTCGCCTGCAGCAGCGGTGGTGGAACTGTCAGGAAGGAGAGTCCTTCGCTTCTTGGACCCCTCGGCCTCCCTAGTTGGGGCGGCCTTCCTTTTCTTGTCTCCCCCATCTGAAGGGGGAGCATCTTCTTCTTCCTCATCGTCTTCGGGGGAGGAGTGTGTCGTAGAGTTATCGGACAATGAGTCCGATGACGCCTGGCGTCGGGAACTCTTTCGGGTTCCCTTGGCCTTCTTGGTCTTCTCCGGCACCTTGTAAGGAGCCGGAGTCAACATCTTCGTCAGGAGAGCGTCTGTTGGGCCTTCAGGCAAAGAGCCGGACAGTCGATCTGTCCGTCCGTCTCCTGCCAGTCCTGTCAAAGGAACGGGAGTTTAGATCCCGCATAGATTCAAACTATGAAGAACAAGTATCTTGTGAGAGGTAAAACAACTTACCCCGCTGGCTTGGCGCTTCACGCAGAATCCGCGATCCTCGGTTGTGGGAGGAGGAACCTCGGCACCCTTGAATAGCACCTTCTAGGCATCCTCGTGAGTTGTGTCGAAGAGTCTATTCAGAGTTTGGTGCTGGGCCGGGTCGAACTCCCACAAGTTGAAAGCCCGTTGTTGGCATGGGAGGATCCGGCGAATGAGAATGACCTGGATTACGTTGACGAGTTTGACCTTCTTGTTCACCATGTTTTGAATACATGTTTGGAGTCCGGTCAGCTCTCCTGAACTACCCCAGGACAAGCCCTTCTCTTGCCAGGAGGTGAGCTGCGTGGGGATGCCGGATCGGAACTCGGGGGGCCGCTGCCCATTTAGGGTCGCCCGGCTCGGTGATGTAGAACCACCCCGATTGCCACCCCTTTACGGTCTCCACGAAGGAGCCCTCGAGCCATGTGACGTTGGGAATCTTGCCCACCATGGCGCCTCCGTACTCCGCCTAGCGGCCTCTCACTACCTTCGGCTTGACATTGAAGGTCTTCAGCCATAAGCCGAAGTGGGGCTTGATGCGGAGGAAGGCCTCGCACAGGACGATAAACGCCAAGATGTTGAGGATGAAGTTCGGGGCCAGATCGTGGAAATTCAGGCCGTAGTAGAACATGAGCCCCCGCATGAATGGCTGGAGAGGGAATCCCAGTCCGCGGAGTAAGTGGGTAAGGAACACTACCCTCTCATGGGGCCTGGGGGTGGGGATGAGCTGCCCCTCATCTGGGAGCCGGTGCGCGATGTCGTCGGGCAGGTATCCGGCTCTCCTCAGCTTCTTGATGTGTCCCTCCATGACGGAGGAGACCATCCACCTGCATCCCACTCCGGACATGGTTGGAGAAGGTCGAGGTGGGAAATGCGGACATGGGCGCTGGAGCTCGAGTGTGCGAAAATGGATGAGCAAAGGAGGAAGAAGGCGTGGATGGGAAGGTGAATCCTTATCCCTTTATATGGGCGGACGAAACTATGCGTCCCCACTAGCCTGGTAAAACTCGCTTATCTCCCAAGCACCGTAATCGATGGCGCGGTTGGGTTACCCATGCCCGTATTGATGAGAATCCCGTGATAAGGGGACACGATCTCTTCTTTGACAAGACGTGTCAAAAAACTGCCTCGCGTTATGTGCGGGGCTAGTTAAAGGAAACGGTTCGAATAATCACCGGTCCATGACATAATGTCGTGTTGCCAAAACAAGTCGGCAAATTAGATTTGTGGAAATATTATTCTCTCTATGGTGGTATGTGGAACTTATTTTGCAGGGTCGGACACTCTCCTTGTATTCAAATTCTTCCGTGATGTATTCGGAGGAAGAACCCGCCTTGCAATGCCGAAGACAACAATGCGCGCCGGACTCATCGTCATTGAAGCCTAGTTCAGGGGCTACTGAGGGAGTCCTGGATTAGGGGGTCTCCGGACAGCCGGACTATATCCTTTGGCCGGACTGTTGGACTATGAAGATACAAGATTGAAGACTTCGTCTCGTGTCCGGATGGGGCTCTACTTGGCGTGGAAGGAAAGCTAGGCAGTACGGATATGGATATCTCCTCCTTTGTAACCGACCTAGTGTAACCCTAACCCTCTTCGGTGTCTATATAAACCGGGGGGGTTTAGTCCGTAGGACACAGTAACATACAATCATACCATAGGCTAGCTTCTAGGGTTTAGCCTCTCTGATCTCATGGTAGATCTACTCTTGTACTACCCATATCATCAATATTAATCAAGTAGGACATAGGGTTTTACCTACATCAAGAGGGCCCGAACCTGGGTAAAACATCGTGTTCCCTGCCTCCTGTTAGCATCCACCTTAGACGCACAATTCGGGACCCCCTACCCGAGATCCGCCGGTTTTGACACCGACACCATCGGTGAACAGTCGCAGGTGGAGGCTGGAGGAGGTCGATGGTGGATGAACAGTTGCCCATGGAGGCTGGAGGGGCTCAACGGTGGAGATGAACAGGAACCCCGTTTCGACAATAGCGCTCCAACCCAAGTCTGTTTCCTCCGTTTTGCGGTACATCACACCCCTCCCAATCAACAAGACCCCTGTTTCGACCATAGGAGGTCTATTTCCTCCATTTTGCGGTACGCCAGACCCGTCCCGATGAACAGGATCCCATTCCAAATGTGTCGGTCGAACACAAGGTCGTTTCCTCCATTCTGCGGTACGCCAGGCCTTGTTTCCATCGGCTGTTCCGTCCAAGACCTCCCGATGAACACGACGACGCATTCCGTTCAGACCAAGCCGGTTGGTTCCCCATGAACACAACGACGATGTTGTTTCTCCGTTCCGACCCAGCCATGTACACGAGCCATGGTCGTACGTATGCGCAAGTAGGCGTTCGAGACCTTGCCCGTATGTACGTACATGGCCATGTTTTCTTTCTTGCACACTGGCCACTGTATGTACGTGTACATGCTATGTGCACGCCTCTACATCGACTAGTATGTACGTACACTTTTGCGACCAGAAAGACAACGCTATGTACGCTTCGACTAGATGGGTCCCGACTGTTAGGCACTTCCTTGCATGCAAAGATGTAGCTGGTGGGTCCTAGCAGTCAGGGGGGCGAATCGTTTTTTTGCATGGACGCACTTCAATGCGTGCGAAGATGTAGCTGGTGGGTCCCAGCAGTCAGTGGGAAACATTTTTTTCGCGAAATACGGTGGCCCGTCTGGTGGGTCCCCGCTGTCAGGTGGAGGAATGATTATTTTGCACATAATAAGGAGGCAGTTCCTTACTGCGGCTGTGGACCCAGCTGTCAGCCTCTCCATGTACAGTCCACGTCCGATGGAAGCCGTTCCTTGACCATGTTGACCATGCCGCGCCGAGAGCACCAGGGTGGTGGACGACGGCGAGGGCTAGGAAGGGGATGACGCAGCAGTGGATGCCCACGCGTAGAGGAGTATGAGGGTTCACTGGTTCACTGCGGTGTGAGGCTGCCATCGCCGCAGAATAACAGGGGGTGAGTAGAGGGATGGCCTGGCCAGCGGTGGGAGTAGTAGGGGCGGTGAGGCCTCCGCCGCATCGCTGTGGGCCACGGGAGGCAGGAGCACAAGGCACGACCAGCGCTGGTTTGGGCGGCTGGAGCAAGAAGACCAGAGGTTGAGGAAGCACTACGGTCGTTGGATGGACATCGTACGGTCAGTGGAGCTAGAATCATGCATATTGACTAAGTTGACAAAGCCCTCCATCCCTGTCAACTTACTAGGCCCACAAGTCAGCCTGCCACTATACTGGGTCCCAGCTAGCAGGGGGAGTATTCATTTTTTTGTGCGTAATAAGGAGGCACTTCCTTGCGTGCGAAGATATAGCTTGTGTGTCCAAGCTGTCAGTGGTGGTAACGTTTTTTTCATGAAATACAGAAGCACTTTCGGTGGGTCCCAGATGTCAAGTGGAGGAATCATTATTTTGCACGTAAAAAGGAGGCATTTCCTTGCATGCGGCCGTGGACCCAGCTGTAGGCCTCTCCACGCACAGTCCACTTTAGATGCATGTCGGTCGTTGACCACGTTGACCAGGCTGCGCCGAGAGCACCAGGGCGGTGGATGACAGCGAGGCCTAGGAAGGGAACGATACGGAGGCACAGAAGACTCGGCAGTTGTTTCCCACGTGGAGGGGAGTACGACTATACGAGGGTTTACTGGTTCGTCTACCGTCACCGGAGAATAACAGCAGATGTGGGTGAGTAGAGGCATGGCTATGCTAGCGATGGGAGTACGATGGGGCAGTGAGGCCTACGCGGCAGCACAGCCGGCGGCGGGGAGGAGGGAGCAGGCAGTCCCGCCGGCGCTTGTTTGAGCGGCTGGAGCAGCAAGAGCAGAGATTGAAGAAGCACGACGGCCGTTGGATGGAAATCCAACAGTCACTGCTTATGCGTCAACCTTTTTTTAGGAAAGCGTCAAATCTGTGGAAAAAGCAGCATACAACCCATCTGCCATTATTTCTAATAATTTACAGCCCATTTGCTAATTGTTAAGGGTTTTTTGGAGCCCATATTCTTTTCGTTAGCATTACAGCCCATATTGTGGCCACGATTAAAAAATTATATGAAATTTTGCATATTTCGGTGTGGTCCGAACAGTTTTTAATCCTGGAATTTCGGCTCACATTCAAACTGATTTTAAAAATAAATGTATATCAATATAAAATCCAAAAAAATGTCCACGCATAAAAATCAACGCAATTTAAAATCTCAAAATGAAAAAAAGAAATTTGAAACTAATTGTCTGTTTGATGTGTTTTAAAATGTACAACCCATTTCTCATTACTGAAAGGCCATTTTCTCGGCCAGCCGAATGAAGCTCTCCTCGTCTTGAAAGATTTGCAGCCCAACAAGCCTGAAAAAGCGACTTACTTGGCAAATCACAAAAAAAACTAGACTGTGGCCATGGACCCAGCTGTCAGCCTCTCCACGTACAGTGTTCTTCCGATGGAAGTCGGTCATTAACCACATTGACGCCGCGCCGAGAGAACCAAGGCAGTGGACGATGGCAAGTCCTAGGAAGGGGATGATGCGGAGCCGGGGAAGATGCGGCAGTGGATGCCCATGCGGAGAGGAGTATGAGGGTTCACTGGTTCGGCTGCGGTGTGAGGCTGTCGTCGCTGCAGAATAACAGGGGGTGTGGGTGAGTGGAGGGATGGCCTGGCCAGTGGTGGGAGTAGTATGGGGGCGATGAGGCCTCCGCGGCAGCACAGCCGGCCACGGGAGGCAGGAGAAGGCGGCAGGACCGGTGCTGCTTTGAGCGGCTGGAGCAAGAAGACCAGAGGTTGAAGAAGCACTATGGTCGTTGGATGGACATCGTATGGCACTGGAGCTAGAATCATTCATATTGACTAAGTTGAGAAAGCCCTCTGTCCCCGTCAACTTAGTAGGCCCTCTGTCATCGTGCGTCATAAGGAGGCACATCCTTGCGTACGAAGATATAGCTGGTCGGTCTGACCTGTCAGCGGGGCAAACATTTTTTCCGCGAAATACAGAAGCCCTTCCTGTGGGTCCTAGCTATCACGTGGAGGAATCCTTATTTTCCGCGTAATAAGAAGGCATTTCCTTGCATGTGGCCGTGAACCCAGCTGTCAGCCTATCCATGTACAGTCCACTTCCGATGGATGTCATTCATTGACCATGTTGACCAGGCCGCGCCGAGAGCACTAGGGCGGTGGATGACGGCGAGGCCTAGGAAGGGAACGGCACGGAGGCATGGAAGACTCGGCAGTTATTTCCCACGTGGAGGGGAGTACGACTGTACGAGGGTTTAGTGGTTCGTCTGCCGTCGCCAGAGAATAACAGCAGGTGTGGGTGATAGAGGGATGCTAGGCCAGCGATGGGAGTACGGTGGGGCAGTGAGGCCTGCACAGCAGCATAGCCGGCCGCGGGAGGAGGGAGCAGGCAGTCCCACCGGCGCTTCTTTGAGCGGTTGGAGTAGGAAAAGCAGAGATTGAAGAAGCACGACAGCCGTTGGATGGACATCCAACAGTCACTGCTCTCGTGTGCATTATTTCTAATAATGTACGGCCCATTTGCTAATTCTTAAGAATTTTTTTGGAGCCCATCTTCTTTTTGTTAGCATTACAACCCATATTGTGGCCACGGTTAAAAAGTATACGGATTTTTTGCATATTTCGGTGCAGTCAACTATCTTTAATACTAAAATATCGATTCACATTCAAACTATTTTGAAAAATAATGTATATAAATACAAAATCCAAATAATTGTCCACGCATAAAAATCAATGGAATTTAAAATCTTGTAATGAAAAAAAATTGAAACTAATTCCCGGTTTGATGTGTTTTAAAAATGCACGGCCCATTTCTGGGCAAACCGAATGAAACTCTCCTCATCTTGAAAGATTTGGAGCCCAGCAGGGCTAATAAAGCAAGTAGGCCTCATTTGGGTATTTCTTAAAAAATAGAACTGGGTGATACGTCTCCAACGTATCTATAATTTTTGATTGCTCCATGCTATATTATTTACTGTTTTGAATGTTTATGGGCTTTATTATACACTTTATATCATTTTTGGGACTAACCTATTAACCCAGAGCCCAGTGTCAGTTTCTGTTTTTACCCTGTTTTAGGGTTTCGAAGAAAAGTAAAATCAAACGGAGTCCAATTGACCTGAAACTTCACGGAACTCATTTTTGGAAGGAAAGAAGCCCAGAAGACTTGGAGTGCACGTCGGGGGACCTGCGAGGAGGCCACGAGGCACGGGGGGGCGCCCACCCACCTGGGCGCGCCCTACACCCTCGTGAGCCCCTCGTGGCCCCCCTGACGTACTTCTTCCACCTATACATCTCCATATACCCTAAAAACATCCAGGGACACATTAGATTTGGAGTTCCGCCGCCAGAAGCCTCCATAGCCACCAAAAGCCAATCTAGACCCGTTCCGGCACCCTGCCGGAGGGGGCAATCCTTCTCCGGTGGCCATCTTCATCATCACGGTGCTCTCTATGACGAGGAGGGAGTAGTTCTCCATCGGGGCTGAGGGTATGTACCAGTAGCTATGTGTTTGATCTCTCTCTCTCTCTCTCTCATGTTCTTGAGGTGATACGATCTTGATGTATCGCGAGCTTTGTTATTATATTTGGATCCTATGATATTTCTTCCCCCCTCTACTCTCTTGTAATGGATTGAGTTTCCCCTTTGAAGTTATCTTATCGGATTGAGTCTTTAAAGATTTGAGAACACTTGATGTATGTCATGCCGTGCCTATCTGTGGTGACAATGGGATATCACGTGATTCACTTGATGTATGTTTTGGTGACCAACTTGCGGGTTCCGCCCATGAACCTATGCATAGGGGTTGGCACACGTTTTTGTCGTGATTCTCCGGTAGAAACTTTGGGGCACTCTTTGAGGTTCTATGTGTTGGTTGAGTAGATGAATCTGAGATTGTGTGATGCATATCGTGTAATCATATCCATGGATACTTGAGGTGACATTGGAGTATCTAGGTGACATTAGGGTTTTGGTTGATTTGTGTCTTAAGGTGTTACTCTAGTACGAACTCTAGGGCTGTTTGTGACACTTATAGAAATAGCCCAACGGATTGATTGGAAAGAATAACTTTGAGGTGGTTTCGTACCCCACCATAATCTCTTCGTTTGTTCTCCGCTATTAGTGGCTTTGGAGTGACTCTTTGTTGCATGTTGAGGGATAGTTATGTGATCCAATTATGCTATTATTGTTGAGGGAACTTGCACTAGTGAAAGTATGGACCCTAGGCCTTGTTTCAACGCATTGCAATACCGTTTACGCTCACTTTTATTATTAGTTACCTTGCTGTTTTTATATTTTCCCATTAAAAATACCTTTATCTACTATCCATATTGCACTTGTATCACAATATCTTCGCCGAACTAGTGCACCTATACAATTTACCATTGTATTGGGTGTGTTGGGGACACAAGAGACTCTTTGTTATTTGGTTGCAGGGTTGCTTGAGAGAGACCATCTTCATCCTACGCCTCCTACGGACTGATAAACCTTAGGTCATCCACTTGTGGGAAATTTCATACTGTCCTACAAACCTCTGCACTTGGAGGCCCAACAACGTCTACAAGAAGAAGGTTGTGTAGTACACATCTGTCGGCGTTCTGGGAACGGGGGTCCCCAGACTTGCCTGCCTGCGGCCTGCGGCGTGGCTCAAAGGGGGCCCAGCATGGCCCATCTTCATCAACACAACCCCAAGACCCTCGCGAGGGGCCAAGCCTCGCGGGGCGGACGACACGGAGCTTCCTCAGGCACGGCCACATCAGGCTGCCTCGCGAGGAGGCAGAGAGATCAAGGCGGGGTTCCTCACGAGGTGCCCGTGATGCAAGCCATGACGACCAAGGGCGCCAGGCGGGCGCCAGCCCGCGCAGTGTCCTCCTTTCCTCTTTGGTGCAAAGGGAGAAAGCGCAGGCGAGAGCATCAAGAAAAGGCACCCGTTTCGGTGCAACGAGACCAAGACCAGTCCAACGGCAGGAAGGAAGTCATTGTGGAGCCCAAGCCAGCGTCACCACCAGAGCCTTTGGCAGGTGAGGACCAACTTTAGTCAGGATAAGTGTACCAGATGTTCCCCTTCAAAATGGCCAATTGTTGGCGCCCTTCCCGCTCAATATTTGGGAAGAGGCCCAGGGGCTTTGCCTATAAATAGGACTAGCCACCCCCAGGGTAGGGAGGATCCAGAATCGGCCAACCCAGAAACTAGCTAGGGTCGCAATCGAGAGGAGAGAGAGGGAAGGGTGACTGAACTCCTCCTAGCAGTTCATCCCCACAGCCAAGAACAGACCCTCGCGAGGTTGTTCTTCCTTGTATTTCTCATCATCATCAGCCCAAGGGGCAATCCACCACACCACACACTGGAGTAGGGTGTTACACCACAACGGTGGCCCAAACCAGTATAAACCCTGTGTCTCTTGTGTTGTTCTTCCCATAGCTTAGATCTCAGTGAGGCGGAGGGGTGCAGGTAGGTAGAAGGCAAAATCTCCGCGCGCACCCCAGTGTTCGAACCTCAAGGGTCTGCCGGAACCCGAAATCCGACATTTGGCGCGCCAGGTAGGGGTGCGCCGAAATCCACCTTCTACCACTTCGTGCCCTGCCACGTCGTCATCACCATGTCCGGCGACCAGGCGAGCAAGCCAGATCCATGGGCAGCGTGGCCCGCCCGTGCAGAGCCGCTCGCCTCGGGCGACCCCGTGCCCCAGGCAGCTCGCGGTCCGCAGGGCGTTGCGGGCCGCGGGCGACGCAGACAGGCTTCGACAGCTCTCACACCGCGGCAAGCGCGGTGGGCAGCAAGGGCCTCCAATCACGGCGCGACCACGACACCGTACACCCACCGGGAACAGGCGAACTCGAGGGCCGTGCTCATGGTGGCCCGAGAGCTGCTGCAGTGCAGGCTGCTGGAGGGCAGCCGTGACGTGCTGCTGGAGCGGGTGGCAGAGCTCCTGGGCTTCGCCGCCTCGGGGGCTCACCCCTTCTGCACCCAACTCCCATCTCAAGCCCAGCGCGGCCCGCACAGGGGCTCCGCACGCACCCGCGGTCTCCAAGGCTACTCCAACGCCAGCAAAGCTGTCGGCACCGGACATGCGGGGGTGCTACCCCCGCTCCCGGTCCGTGAAGAAGAAGGACTCGACGCGACCCACGGCCCTAGTGGACAGCCGCGCTACCACCCCACGGTGGGTGCGTCAAGCAGAGCTGCGTGGCACGCGGAGCACTACGGCATGGGCTTTGGGATGACGGCGCCAGAAGAATACGTGCCCCTCATGATGGACCAAGGACACCCTCACTAGGGCGAACAAGGCTCGCTCCTCAGCCCAAGCTGGGGGGACGAGGCGCCAGAAGCTGAGCCCTTCCAGGAGCCCCAGGACGGTCCAAATGGCCACGCTGGAGGCAACGATTATCGGGTACCGCTAATTCCTCAGGAGTAAGCATACGCTAATCATGGATCGCAGGAGGTGCAGGTCGCCACAACGAGCAGCAGCCCCGCTCCCACAGTCTCCTACCCCTCGGGAGGAGGGCGCAGGGGGCTGTAGGAGAGGGGCCAAGATCCGACATCACCACCGCGGCGTTCGGAGCAAGGTGTTCTTAGGAGGTAGGCCCTCTGCTGGGGAGGTGCCTCAGGGCCTGCCCCTGGCGGAGGACCCATGGTCGTCGGGGGAACCGCTGGCGACCGCTCTACCCCATCGGCGGCGTCCTGGTTTCCGGTCATCATTGATGGCACTAGAGTGTGGCGCAAGGCGGGGCCCTCGTCTGGCGATATGAAGCAAGGCCGGTTCCTGTGAAGAAGGACCAGTGCCTATGAAGCTCGCTGCCCTGTGACACTCACGTAATAATGAGTGGGGCTGTACATGCCCCGGAGTCTCAGGGGTGCCGGCCTCAGGCCCTGGGGCTCCCTCCCACGCCCAGTGGCAGCACTTAGCTCCGCGCTGGTGAGAAGACGTCCAAGACTAGATTAGGTGCCGGACGCGGCCTTTTGTCTGATTTCATTGCTTTTCCCTTTGGTTGTCGCTTTCCCCCGCTGGATTTAAGTTGGATTCGAATTTGAGATTTGCGTGTGTTCGGGGAGGGGTGCTTAGTCTCGTTCGAGCAATTTCTCGTGTTTTGGTTACCACTTCGCCTCAGCTGCCTCCCCTCGTGAGCCCCTCACAAGCTGGGTCAGGCCTAGCTTGCGCGCAGCCCAAACTGTCGCCGCCGCATCCTCTCAGGAGGGTTTTTTATGCAGATCCTACGGATTCGATCAGGGAACACTCGGGACACCACAGCCTCCCACAGGCTACCTCAGGGCCCGCACGGGACAAAGGTAAACTAGCCGACCAACGCGTCGCTTAAGCCAACCACTTGGCGCGGGCGCATGGGCAATGTAACGTCTACTAATATGATGAACACAAGTTTTACATGAGGGGCTCCCCCTCCAAAATGCTCTCACAGCCATCAGGCCAAAACCTGAGTTCTATTCATGCAGGGTAAGGAAACAGGAACGATGCATGATCAGTCGGATAAATCCCCCAATGCATCCTCAGGAGCACCACCCGAACCGTTGCTGGCGTCGCTGAAATCGCCATCACTGTCTGCGTCGCCGCCAGCGGCGTTAGGGCCGTTTACCACACCGCCCTCGTCAGCAGCCACGATCATGCCGTCGTTGTCTGAAGCGAAGGCCCTGACAAGAGCATCCACATTGTCTTCCACCCAGTGCGCCAGGTCGTCTCGGACGGCCTGGGGGACTGGGGCGATGGCGGCATCAAAGTCGAAGTGGGGATCCATGTTCCGGAGATGGCTGAAGACACGAGAAAAGGCACGCCCGAGTAGGGCGTGGCTCCTCTCCTCCACCAACCTGTCGGCCCTGACCGACCGTGCCTCCAGCTGCGTCACCATGTCGGTGAAGAACTGAAGGTTGCCGGCGTAGTTGATTGCGTGCGGCTCGCCAATAGCCGCCTCACAGAGGTTGCCCAAGGCTGTGTTGGCTCTCTCCCGGAGCGTGGTGAGCATGGGGCCGTGCTCATGCTCCAGGATCTGCCGCTGACGTATCTCGTCCACATTCTGGCGCGCGACGACCTCGGCCTCCTCCACCCGCTGGCGAAGAAGGAGCACCTCGGCCTGGGAGGTGGTTGACTCCCCTTGCCCCACCTCAAGGGCGACCCGAAAAGCATCAGCCCGCCATGTCGCTTCTTCCAGCTTGGCCCTCAAGGCAGCAGTCCTGCCTTCAGCCTCGGCCCGGATCAACTCCAGCCTCTCCTCGAACTCATGCTCGAGGCTCAAGCGCGCCATCGCCACCCGACGTCCGACCACCTCCAGGACGCAGGCTTCCCGAGACCGCCCCCAAGAAGAAGAAGACATCGTCCGGCCCGACCCCTCTGGAGGCAGGCCCCTCAGGGCCCGCGCCTGCCCAGGGGGAACCTCCTTCCATCGCATAGGAAAGCACGCCCGGTGCCCTCTTCAGGCAGGGCTCGGGGGCTCTCCCCTGGAGGGCCACCGACCTGGCTAAGGTCACGAGGGAGGCGCTTGGGCACCACATGGAAGCGTGTTTCGAAGCATGTTTCCCTCAGGAAGGAGTAAAGCAAGGAGAGCCAGACCCTCAGGAGTTCGTCAGCAAGGCCATTCAGGAGCTACAGGAGTCAAGAGTCATGAGAGGCGGCCGCCGCCTACCAGTTGTGGCTCCCCATCCAGGCGAGGATGGTGGGCTGCGCGTCTGCATCAACATACCAGGGCTCAATCGAGTCGCCTCTCTGGAGCGCCTCTGGCCCTCGCGGGTGGGGCGCTGCGAAGGTCCGCCCCACAGCTACGTTCGTATGCCTTATGGCTTGCCGAACGCGGCTGCCACGTACCAGTGCCTCACGAGGGGCATCATGGAGGCTCAAGAGGCCATGCATTTCATAGCCCTGGCGGAGATGGAGATGGTCCGCAAGGAACCACCAGCGCCTCCGGAGCCTCCCGAGGACCCTAGGACTGGGGGCTCGTGAGGATCGGCTTCCGCATCCCATCGAGTCTGCTACACCAACACTCCTTCGTCCTCAACATCATTAGGTGACATCTTTCAAGTTTCACTTCCAGCTGGGAGCGCCCCCCAGGGCTGCATTATTCCCAGGCCGCGTGGGTCCGTCCCTGCATGTATCCTTTTATTTCATGTTGTTAGCTTACTTTGTTGGGGGCACCCCTCGGGCTGCATCATCACCAAGTCGCTCGGGCCTGACCCAGTGATGTCCACCTTCCCAGCATCTATTTGAATGAATCCACTCCTTCGCGGCTAATGACTTTGACCTAGTTGCCCGCTCAACTGACGCCAACTGACGAAGCTGCTCCCAAACGGCACGATGCTTGCGCATGGGTCCGTCCCTGCAACACCGACAAACCTGAATGGCTGAGCTCTGGCCGCGGCAGCCCCACATGGCGCCACCTCGTCAAGCCTTCATTGCCTCATCGCCCCTCGGAAGCAACCAACGGTTGACTGTCAATTGTCATGGCAACCCCTCATTCTTTCTATGATAGGTCTAAAGGATCTCCTAAAGGAGCTGCGTTAGGTGAGGCCCTTGCGGTGTCTCCTTCACTCTCATCCGCGCGAACCGCTTGCACGTTAAAGGGGGGGTGCCTGAGCATCGTGGCTCAGGGCTCCAACTGGCTCTCCAGCCCTCACCCTCTGGCCTTGTCCACGGCATCGCGACCTAGCATACCAGCGACGGCTGAGACTCGCTCGAGGGCCGGGACCCGAGGACGTAGAGCAGAAAGGGGAGCAAAGGCGAGAGGGGAGGGACACGCGAGGACCTCGCCGAGCAACCTCACGCCTGCCGATGCACGGACCCAGCGACACACCAGAGAACGGCCCCTGATTCTCGAGATAAGTCACAACCCGGAAGCACCAGCTACCGTGGCACCATCCCCGCACCTAATGCAATCCCATGTTAGCGACGCCGCTCCCCTTTCTCACCGAACAACGGCTGCTTGAGCGCCAAAGGGGACCTCCTGAGCATCACGACTCAGGGGCTCTTACTGGACCCCCGGTCGCTCACCTCCTGGCCTTGACCACGGCATTGCGACCTGGCATACCAGCAATGGCTGAAGCCGCCTTGGGACTGGGACCTGTCGGCGCAGAGCACCAAGCCCTCGTGAGGTTCGAAAGGGAGAACTAAGCCAAGATGGAATGAGCAACTCGCATAATTCTACGACAAGGGTTATATTAACAAAACCGGATCACAGGCACCTTACAAGCCCCCATGGGACGCGTCTTTGATTCCTCGCAGGGAACAGATCCTAAAGGGACGCTAACTACACGCGCCCCTGCAAAAGACGCCATCATCAACAGTGGGCCATCAAGCACCGGCGCCAACCCCATCCAGATCAGAGTCGGCGACGGCCTGACGAGCCCGCCCTGCTCCAGGAGCGGCACCGGCTCAGGGGCTCGTAGCTGTCGTCGCTCGTCTCCGGAGTCGCGAAGAGCTCGCCGGAGTCGCTGGAACTTCCGCCGCCTCCGCCGCCTGAGGAGCCGCCAAGGGAGCGGTCGGCGGGCCCATTCCTCGCCGTAGTAGGGTCCAAACCACCTCTCCCGGGGCAGCACTCCAGCCGGCGCCCGTTCGCATCGAAGACCTTGAAGAATATCACCAAAGCTCCAGGAGTTCTCCCTGCGGGATGATGGAGGCGAAGAAGGAAGGAAGGCGAATCCAAGACTGAGGAGGCATGGCGGCGCGGAGCATGAACTCTCGGGAGGAGCCCTCAATGTGGACCCCAGGGGGGACGACCCACACCTTCGTGACCCATCGGTGCCAACGGCGGCTCCGCCCGTGGCGATCAGCATCAACTCCTTCAGGGCCCTCGATGTGGGTGTACAAGGGAAGCGGGAACCCCGGCGGTGCCCGCTCGCACTAGGGCCTCGACACCACCTGATGGGCCCCCTTGTCCGGGCCGCGGAGGGCGAGCCGTTTCTTCGGCGGTAGCGGGTCTAGTTCCTCTCGGGGAGCCTTTCCCTTCTCTGCCGACTAGAACCGGCGGATCGGAGCCATCGCAGCAAGACGGAGCAAGGACCGGGAAGAAGGAGCAGCAAGAAGGGATGGACTGGAAGGGCGCGCGCCGTTCCGTACTTATGGCCGGCGAAGGCCAACCACCGACCTCCACGATCGTAGGTAATCATGACCCGCTTTGCATGCAGGGACTTGTCCGATCCGTGCAGTTGCCGAGGCGCCATGGGGAAGTGGAGACGCCCACGTCCAATCAACCGCCACGCGGCGCCCAAGGCCGCATGCTGTTAGGGCCCGCGGCGCTTCGCCCTTGCCCATTCGCCTCCCTGCACGGCCAAGTCCGAGCGCGCCTTGGGCCCGGGGGCTACTGTCGGCGTCATTGCCCCGGGTATATAAAATTCAGGTCCCATGCATCATTTCCTTTTGGTCGAACCTACATCCACAACTTTTTGTGCGTACTATATCCCCACTGGTCCCCGAACCCAAAATGCTACCTCGTTCCCCTAAAACCAAGCGGCCCACACATATTTAAGGCGTCGACTCGAACTCAATCCCTCTCCCATTTACTATGACGTGGCCCCGCATGCCCTAGTAGTACTCCTACAAACCCTACCGCCGCACGCATCATCGGTTTTCTTCAAGAGGACGAGGGAGAAGCCGATTTGTAGTGGAGGCGCTTTAAAAAAAAGATATATAGTGGAGACCCCTACCCTAGGGTGCCCAAGATAGCTGCCGCAGGCATCATTGGTTTTCTCTTTTCTTTATGCTCTTGCACCCTAGAGTGAAATGATGGTTGCTTCGTCCGTCTACCTTAATGCGGGAAAGGTGGGGCTTTGTGATTTGAACCCTCATCGCTCATTTTCTACTAATGCGACGCTACGACCGGGGTGCCTCCAATTCCAACCGCTGCTCTGAACTGCAATTTGTTGCATCGCACATGGAACAAGACGGTGGATGAGCCACATGTCAGCCAAAGGGGTCCTGTTAAGTGTGTCACCATTTCGTGTGCGGACTGACCCTGCTTGAGTCGCTACGCCAACACGACAGGTGCAGCCTACCACTTGGTTTTGCTACTAGGTGAATCCCGACTATGTTGATCTAAAAAGATATGTACTGAACAACCCTCTTCGTCTTGTTTTTTAGACATCTCGGTTTATAGGGCATCCAAGTAGTACTAGGTCACCGATTTGACTAACTAGATCTGAGTTACTATGTCACAAAACGTATATCATTGGATTATTAAGCGGATGTAGTTTCTAAACATATATTGTTCATCACATATATAGCCAGTTAAATTCTCAACCTAGAACGATGTGCATTCCATGTAAACCGATACGGAGGAAGTATAGTAGTAAAAATGAGGTGATTTTACCGAGCGATCAGCGGGGGAGCATGGCTTGTCATGCGTTCCCACGTGTCATGATGTACCAAGGCAATGCGCATGTCTCTCTTGAGGCAGAAGCAATACTACGTGGTTTGAGATGATGGCGAACCGAAGTGTGAAATAATGGTTGCTTCGTCCGTCTGGGAAGGTGCAGCATTGTGATTTGACGTCTCATTGCTCATTACTACTACTACTAGGGCGGTACGACTTGGGTGTGTCCCCCTGCTATTTTCCACTGTTATTTGGTGCTTGACACGTCGACCCGGTTGCTATATGTCCCACATATCGGCGACACGAAGTACATAATTCATGAAAGCGAGCGTCAACGGAGGAGTACAAGACATGGCTTGGGTTTTTGTTGGATCGCGCAATCCATCGATACAAACCCAGACTAAAAAAGGCGAGGGCGGGTCTTTTCCTGCGTGGCAGGCAGGGGAGATTGGCATTGTCTGTTCGAGGCAAGAAGGTAGGAAGGATTTTACGGAGTACGTACCCACTAGGGTTTATAGGGCTCATATACAAAACATTCGTTTTTCCGTTTTATAAGTCTCAATTCTACTACTACTAGTAGTACCATCACATGTTGGATTTCAAGGTGCGTTAGATCACCCGATGCAAGCAGTGTCAAGAGAAAACTCACCAATGCATGTAGAAGTTCATGGAAATTTAGTGGTCATTCATGCATACGTTCTAATTAATGCCTCGATAAACAGAACTTCTTGAGAAAAATGAGTGTACTAATTACTTGTGCAAACTAGGAGTATGAAATTAATTCGACCACTCACCGTCTACCTTGGTTGGAGAGATTTTGAAATTGAGCCATAAATTGGAAAGGAGGGAGTAGTAACTTTTGTCTCGATTACTATTTGTGGCCGTGTATAGATGCAAAATGTATTTTTTATGGTGGCCTTGTATAAGAGGGTGCTTGGATCCAAGGGACTTATTTTAGTCTGACTAAAAATAGTCGCTTTAAGAGGATAATGTTCCAAGCACCCCTGACTAAAGAGGGGCTAAAACTAGTCTTGAGACTAAATTTTTTTAGTCAGGGGTACCCCTACTAAAATGTGGATTAGTCCTCTCTCTCCTCATTTAACTCCTCTCCTTTAACACAGGCGAGTTCTGGATTGGAGGGTTTGGAGGATAATAAATGCTCATTAACTTGATTTTAGTCTCTTTAGTATTTGGATCCAAGCATGGGTGAGGCTAGCAAGTTTTAGTCCCACTACTTTTAGTCATGCGACTAAAACATATCCAAGCACCCTCTAAGTAAATGGAGGGAGTACTAAAGGACATATATATTCCAAACAATATGATAATCTCTCTAACCAAGGTAGGGAGGAGGAGTAAACGGAGGGAGTACTACTTCCTCCGTCTAGGTGTGTATGTCATCTTACATTGTGCATCGCGACCAATGCGGAGAGGAAAATGAGAAAACTTAATGTCTTTTTGCTAATTAATAGCATTGCATGCAATGAACTAACCACTTCATGTTATGTTTGGTAGTCTCAAGTCATTGAAAGCATGCCCGGCCCACATATCTTATTGGTTGATATGCCACAAAACAAGAAACAAGGAGGGAGTTAATGCACAGTGCCTAAGTGTTTTGGGATTATTTGGTTTTCGTAAGGTGACTTACACACCTAGACGGAGGGAGTAGTAAAATTTTCTCCTCATCCCGCGAGCCACCGCGCGCGTGGGCGAGGGAGCGGGCGTAAGGCGTAGTAAGCAAGCTTCACCTCATCCCGCGAGCCACTGCTCCCGTGGGCGGGGGAGACGACGTACTAAGCAAGCTTCTCCTCATTCTGCGAGTTGACGGGACACATCAAAAGTACTCTAGTGTATAGAGCCTTGCCTCTAAGGTAGGCCCCACATGGTTTGCCTCTTTTTTAACATAACGTGTAAGTCGCAATTTGTTTGTTCACCCGTGGTAGATGATCCTCCCTCCATCTAGTGGACAACCAGTACACGTGTCAAGTTACCAGGTGGGCTGCCTTTTCATACAGAAATGAGCTCCACCGTGTACCCGCGTGGGGGTGGTTGGGAAAGAGACGGGAGTACGTGCGCCGTGCGTGCACCTCTTCTCTTCGTGCACGCCCCCCCCCCCACTTACGTGGGTGTGTGTGAGAGGGACTATAGAGATACAAACCTAGAGAAAATGTGTCGTCCTTCCCCATGCCTCCGCCCAGTCCGACCACCAGTCACCACCACGCCCCACTCCTCCTCACCTTATCTCTCATCTTTCAACCTCCATTTTTATATAAAAGGCCACTATCAAAATTACAATTTGCATATATACAAGGCCACTAACACTAATCAATGCAATATTAATGGTCTTTGCCTCATAGTACTACTAGCAAAGGAGGACATTAGTTATCCCTTGCATGCATGCGGGAGTGTGAGCATTGGCTTGATGTGCATGAAAGAGAAGAATACACATTAATTTACACGGCAAACAAGGAAACAAGGTGGCTTGCAACATTGAGTTAGAAGACATTAATTTTTTCCTTGGTACCTGTAATATGGGTTTGTGGCCTTGTATACAAAAATGGAGTCCGATAAAATTCTTGACATACCATTTATCCGATAAAATTCTCGAGCAATCATTAGTTTTTACAAAATGGGATTACTCCTGCATGGGTCAATCACAACAGGTGTTTTGTAAAAAAAATGCATCTTGATGTTCCGTGCAATGCACGGGCATCTTCCTAGTCCATGAAAACAACACATGGCAAAATTCCACGATGAACGAGGGATTTGAATCTGTTGGGAGGGGCTGTTTGGATCTTGCCCAGGGTAGCCAAAATATTGGCGACCCTTTTGTCCACCGGTGCCTTTGCAACCGCTGAACGAGGAATGGCTCGGGTTCTCATGCATCCTCCAGCGCGCACGTTGGAGACGAGCTCGCATGAGCTGTGTTCTTTTTGTCCCACCATGCCGCCCGAGCCACCCGTAGACCGACCGACGACCCACAAATTACGCCATCCAGTCGTAGCCGCACACATTATGACAGCAAGTCAATCAACCGGACGAAATTCACGCAAACACGGCAATATTTCATATAAACAACGACAGAAATCAATTAAGATACCGGATTTTCATACAAACATGACGGATTTCATTACATTCAAATGAACTACGCGGTGCTAGTTCTAGACAGCACGGGTATATAATACCTGGCCTAAATGGTCGCCCGCTGAAAGATTTGTGTCCCTCATGTCTGGCAGCACGATCACCGGACTGCCGGGAGCCCCAGAGGTATATGCGGGGTCGACGAAGGTCCTCGCAAGAAAAGGATCCGGCAAGACACCTGCTGTGTACGCCGGCGTCGCCTCCATGGTGTCCTTCATGGGACCCAAGCGGCGGTGGCCTCCCGTGTTCTACTTCTCCTTGATGATGGCGGTGGAAGCGGAGGCGCTCGCCACCGACTCGTCGCTCTCCGCGCACCCGGGTTCTGTGGCTGCTTGCATGGCGCGGCCGCCGGCATGGTAGTCTCGGCCATAGAAACAGGAGACGCGGTACAAGGCGGCAGCGTGGACGGCGGCAACGATGCCCGTGCGCCGCTCCTCGTTGAGCTCGCCTGGAGAGGTGAGTTGTTGAACCGCGCGTTGGCTTCAGGCGGCAACTGGCTCCGTCAGGCGAGGGGAGGGAGGCGGATCAGCGAGCTGCATAGCTCGTATCCGGCGGGCTCGGCGGGCCACCCAACCGGCTTGGATGCGGAATAACTACTCTTCGTAAGCCATTGTAAGAGTGGACAAAATGGTGAAGGAGGAGATAGGGGAGCGGCGGAGGTGTGCGATTCTTGGCCGACGTTTGGCCTCGTTTAAATAGGAGATTAAGTAGATGGTGGACGGGAGGAGCTCGGCCGTGTAAGTGCATCTAGTGCCACCCCTAGTTGGTTTTGGAGTATTGACGACAAACATAGTTGAGGGACTAATGTGTTTGTGAGAATTGTAGGATAACACAGGTAGAAGTCCCTCATTGATTCGGTTTTCCTACCAGAGATGACCCCTAAAAATGTATGAAGACATTGAAGTCAAAGGTGGTATATGAAGATATTCACATTGAAGACTATGACAAGAGAAGACGCCACATGAAGCCTATGGAGCTCAAAGACTTAGATCTTTCGTAGTTCTTTTTCTTTTGTGTTGAGTCATAGGAACCACCGTACTGTTAAGTGGGGTCCAAGAGAACCAGTCAGAATGACTGAAGTGATGCCTAACCAAAAAAACACCTATGTCTTCAAGTGAAGACTATGAGAGCGAATCTTGTCCAGAGTCGGACAAGTCAGCTTTGCTTGTAGCCCAAGTAAAGTTGCCGTGTGAGTTTGAAATCTGACCGTTGGAACACGTGTCAGTTCCTTAGTGACCCAGGGTCATTTCGGACAAATCAGGTCGGGTTGCCAAGTGGCTATAAATAGCCCACCCCCCACAACCATAAACGGTTGGCTGCTCAGATTGAGAGTACAGCTTTTGCCGTTTGAGAGCAACCCACCTCGAAGCCTTTGAGAGAGAATTCCTTGCGAGGATAAAGCCCTAACCACCCAGAGGCAGAGAGAATTGGGCATCACTTAAGTCTTCTTGTCTGTGTGATCTGAAGACTTATTACACTTGAGGACTGTGCATCCTCCAGCCGGTTAGGCGTCGCGTTCTGAGCATCCAAGAGACATTGTGGATTGCCGGTGAACAAAGTCTGTGAAGGTTTGGGAGTCTACCTTGAAGACTTACCAGAGTGATTGGGCGAGGTCTGTGTGACCTTAGCTCAAGGGGAATACGGTGAGGAATGGGTGTCCTGAGCTGCGTGTTCAGGACTAGGTGTCCGGGACTGTGTGTCCTAAGGTTTAAATACCTAGCCGCCCCAACCAGACGTACAGTTGTCACAGCAACTGGAACTGGTCCAACAAATCATTGTCTTCAATGAGTCACCGGTTTCATCTTCCCTTCCCTTTACTTACTGTTGCTCCTTGTGAAGTCATTGTATGTTTGCACTATCTTTTGTCTTCACTGAGTGACTGCATGTTCTGTATGGCTTCATAATATCTTCCTACCTGATCCTTACTACATTGCTGCTATTAAGTCATAGTGCTTTCACTTCATTGAATACTTGACTATGGCTTGTCTAGTGTAGTCTACCTTCCGCTGCATGGTAATAGGTTTATTTCTATCGTTCGTCTTCATAACTTCCACGTTTTGAAGACTTTCATAAAAATCGCCTATTCACCCCCCTCTAGTCGATATAACGCACTTTCAATTGGTATTAGAGCGAGGTGCTCCCTTGTTCTGTGTGATTCGGTTTAACCACCTGGAGTTTTAGCTATGTTGACTGCAGGGATAATTAAAGTCTCCGCTGCGTGCCCCGTCTTCGATGGAACTGAATATCCCTACTTGAAGAATAAGATGCGCATGCATCTTGAAGCCATTGATGTCGACCTATGGTATGTCGTCGAAAATGGCGTTCCCAAGGCTAGAGAAGGTGTCACTGCTGCTGATGTCAAGAAATTTGTTCAACTGGACTCTACTGCCAAGAATATCATCTGTGGTCACCTGACCAAAGGACAGTATGGCCGTGTGAGTGCTTTGAAAACATCTAAGCTGGTCTGGGACTGGCTCTCCAAGGTCATTGAAGGCATCTCAACCCAGAGAGATCAAAGAATCAGTGTCCTTCGCAACCTCTTCAACCGCTTCAAGCGAAATGACAATGAGAATGTCCAGCACACTTTTTACCGACTCACTGACATCACAAATGAGCTTCAAGCCCTTGGCGAGATCACCAAACATGAAGTCATCAAGACACTACTGAGATCACTTGATAGTTCGTTTGACATCCTAGCCCTGATGATTCAAGAACGTCCTAATTTCAAGACACTCGATCCATCTGACATACTTGAGAGGCTCAACACACATGAGTTTCAGCTTTCTAAGAAAAGAGATATCTACGGTCCAAACTATGGGCGAACTCGTGCCTTGAAGGCAAAAGCTGTCTCCTCATCTGAAGAAGAATCTGACAGCAGTTCTGATGATCCTGAAGACATTGGAAGAGAACTTGCTATGCTTGTGAAGAAGTTCCAAAAATTCACCAAGAAGAAAGGCTTTAGAAAGTCTTTCCGATCAAGCTCAAGGAATGATGAAGCTTCTGCTCACGACTACAAGAAGAAAACATGTCACAAGTGCAAGAAACCTGGCCACTTCATCTCTGAGTGTCCACAGTGGGACAATGAGAACAAAAAGAAGAAGAAGAGCAAGGAATATGACTCTGACGACAAGAAGAAGAAGAAATACTCAAAGTCTTCGTCCAAGTCTTCCTCAAAGTCTTCATCACACAAGAAGAGCTCATCTGGCAAGGCACGTGCGTTTGTTGGCAAGGAAATGGACTCAGAGGAGGAGTCCGCTTCTGAGGAGGCGGAGGTGGAGTCTGAGGAGGAGTCCGATTTAGGCGTCGCAAGTCTGGCTACAGCATACGTTGCCAAGTCCATCTTCAATACTGAAGACAATGACCTCGTCACTGACACCGATGCAATTGACAAGGACTACTCTACTTCTACCTACTGCTTCATGGCACGCGGTGCCAAGGTAAACACACGCACTACTCACTATCAAACATCTAGTGCCGATGACTCTGAATGTGATTCAAAACCCAGCTACAAAACACTTGCTAAAATTGCAACTGAATAGCAGAAAGCTATGGAACATATTCAAAAACTGTTAGACAAAAGCGATGATCTGTTAGGTGCTAAAATGACTCGATCTGAATCCTTAATTGAAGACATAAAAAATCTTCACGTTAAGTATCAGGAACATGAAAGTCGTCATGAAACTCTCTCAACAACTCATGAAAAGCTTTCCGATGATTATCTTCAAAGGAAGCAAGATCTTGAGAAATTGAGAGCGGTTCATGAAGATCTTCTATAGGAAAACGAGTCACTTCAATCCAAACAGATCAGTCCCGCTCAGGAAGGATTTGGACCACCATGTCTTAAATGCATTGAGCGTGATAATGCTACTTCTGTTGCTGAATGTTCTACTGCTACTACTGTTGCAATATCTTCAATTGTTGATGTGGTAACTAACCCCTCTGTTGAGGATACCACTGCTATTGCTGATGAGAATGCTAGGTTGAAGACATTGCTTGAAACAGGGATGTACAAAAGTCTTAAAGGGCATCAGACACTATGTGATGTCCTCAAAAAGCAGATACTGAACCGAAACCCAAGGAAAGAGGGTGTTGGGTTCGTAAGGAAAATGAATGTTGATTGATCTTACTGGAAACCTCAGCAGTACCCCAAAACCATGTGGGTTGCTGCAAAGGAACCTTCAGCAGACCCATCCAATCTATCTGGCTTCACTTGTGCTAACCCCATTATCATTGATGAATCCTTTGATGCAAACTATATACTATTTAAGGCTCGGAATGGTGAAGTGTTTAAGGCTCATTGAAACCCCTTGTTTGCAAGTCGCCGCGAGCTCGGCATGGCGTCCCGAGGGCCTTCCCTATAAAACACCGTTTGTATACGATAGGTGAAGTGCATAAAAGGAAATCCTTTTCAAAGGTTGGGACTCCGGTCTCATTTACCTGCGAGGCTGGGAGTAGCCCAGTGTAGTCGGCTATAATGGCCACCATGGCCTCATCACAGCTTAGCTGATAGAAAATCCTATCAATCAGCTCCACGAATATGTCCGGATCCTCTTTCAGGCCGGGGTCGAGGACCCGCTCAGGATCCTCCGGTTGTGGAGGTGGTCTATTGATCTCCCCTACCGCCTTACGCAATTCCTGCGATGAAACGGCAAGGTAAATATTTATCACGAAAACAAGGGTAGGATGGAAGTAAAAAGAGCGGAAGCTCACCCAGCTTCGAGGGTTGTTCATGGAGAATCCATCCCGTGGCTTGATGCGGAGGAACTCCTCTTCTTCCCCCTTATACAGATCGGATAGAATTTTTGCTACAATAGCAACTGAGTCCGGTCCCTTGCGCCCGTAGCGAGTGGCATCATCTTGCCCGTTGAAGTGCCACATGGGGTGGCCTCAATATTGAAGTGGCTGCACCCCCCGCATAATGCATATTGCCATAACCTCGGCTATGGTCAGTCCTGATTTGGCCAGCAACTTTATCCGACCCATCAGATAAAATACGTCTCTATCATCTTCCGCCCATGGGCTCCGTGGGCGCCAGCTTAGGCCTTTCTTCAAAGGGGCGTTGTCGAACTCAGGAAGACCAACCCGGATAGGATCCGGGAGAGGAACATCCTCCATATAAAACCATTCTGAAGGCCAGTCCTCGGACGTCTTTTTCGGGGTACCGGATATGTCTCCGGTCCCGGTGATGCGCCATACTTCGGCTCCGCCCACTTGATATATTGATCCCCTCTGTGTACGGGGCACAAGGCAGAACAACTTCTTCCACAACGCGAAATGAGCTTCGCAACCCAGAAACAGCTCGCAAAGGGCTACGTAACCAGCGATGTGCACTATGGAGGCAGGGGTGAGGTTGTGCAACTGCCATGTTGGGATGTATTTTTTCGGGCGGGCTCCGATGAATGCTCGCTGAGGGACGATGGTGCAGTTTGGATCTGAGGATCTTCGTCTCTTTAATAGACAGTTCATTCACATAGATAGGGTGGTAAATGTAAAAAACACCCTGTCTCCTCACATTCGCTTGACATGTGGAAGATGGCCATTATTGGATGCAGAAGCCAAGGGGGGCAACATTTACGAGAAGCCGGACACTATTTAGCAGGTACTCAGAGTTTGAAGAACAACCCGCCTTGCAATGCCGAAGACAATCTGTGCGCCGGACTCATCGTCATTGAAGCCTGGTTCAGGGGCTACTGAGGGAGTTCAGGAGCCCTCAGAGAAATGGATGGATTGGAAATCTGAGTCCCCTTAACAAATAAGGGACAAGGCATACCCGCTCTCCCTTAGAGGGGTTGGGAAAGCTCTCCGCTTGCTCCCCGCCATTATAGGTGGCGAGCCCGGCTTGAACCGGGATCATATACGCTGGAGGGAGGAATCCCTAGGTCTGTAGCTTCACTAATTGGATGTGCGGGACGGAACACTTCTCCCAGTCTCCGGGCTTGGGGCTGTGGGAGCGAGAGGAGGAGCTACGCTGGCTGGCCATGTTGGGATGGATTTTTTCGGGCGGGCTCCGATGAATGCTCGCTGAGGGAGGATGGTGTGGTTTGGATCTGAGGATCCTCGTCTCTTTAATAGACAGTTCATTGACATAGATGGGGTGGTAAATGTAAAAACACCTTGTCTCCTCACATTCGCTTGACACGTGGAAGATGGCCATTATTGGACGCAGAAGCCAAGAGGCGCAACATTTACGAGAAGCCGGACACTATTTAGCAGGTACTCAGATTTTTTAGAAGAACCAGCGTTGCAATGCCGAAGACAATCTACGCGCCGGACTAATCGTCATTGAAGCCTGGTTCAGGGGCTACTGAGGGAGTCCTGGATTAGGGGGTATCCGGACAGCCAGACTATAACTTTGGCCGAACTGTTGGACTATGAAGATACAAGATTGAAGACTTCGTCCCGTGTCCGGATGGGACTCTCCTTGGCGTAGAAGGCAAGCTTGGCAGTACGGATATGTAGATCTCCTTCCTTGTAACCGACTCTGTGTAACCCTAGCCCCCTCCGGTGTCTATATAATCCGGAGGGTTTAGTCCATAGGACCAACACACAATCATACCATAGGCTAGCTTCTAGGGTTTAGCCTCTTCAATCTCGTGGTAGATCAACTCTTGTAATACTCATATCATCAAGATCAATCAAGCAGGAGTAGGGTTTTACCTCCATCGAGAGGGCCCGAACCTGGGTAAAAACATAGTGTCCGCCGTCTCCTGTTACCATCCGCCTAGACGCACAGTTCGGGACCCCCTACCCGAGATCCGCCGGTTTTGACACCGACACTCGTCCTGAGGCGGGTCCTCTCTAGAGAGGGGCTGCACAAGCTCTCACCCATGTGGGAGGGCCCGTTCAGGGTCGTCCATGTCTCCAGGACGGGTGCAGCGCACCTGGAGACGCCGGACGGGATACCCATCCAGAACGCCTGGAACATTCAGCACCTCCGGAAGTTCTATCCATGAAGCAATGCCCAGAGCCTGAGAAGCAAGGCCCGGAGCCTGAGAAAAAAGGCCCAGAGCATGTGAAGAAGGCCCGGTGCCTGTGAAGAATCGCCGCCCGTGTCACTCTCATGTAATAATGAGTGGGGCTATACACGCCCCGGATTCTCAGGAGCGCCGACCTCAGGCCCTGGGGCTCCCTCCCACGCCTAGTGGACAACACTTAGCTCCGCGCTGGTGAGAAAACTTGAAGACTAGATTAGGTGCCAGACGCGGATTTTCATTTGCTTTCCGTAGTTGACTCGCTTTCCCTTAATCAAAGTTTTCCTTTGGCGTTCCTTGCCAATTTGATTCCCTCGCCTCTCACTACATTTTTTCCGGCTCGAATTTGCGCATGTTCTCTCTCTCTCTCTCTCTCGCATGCCTCACGAGGGGGCTAGGCAGGTGCCCTCATGAGCGTTTTTTCTCCTTTCTGCCTTATCGCGAGCCACCCTCGTTCGATCCCAAAAGCTGGCGCACCTCTCCTAGTCCGTGCCCCTCGGGTACCACGATGCAAGGCGCCACGTCAGGGCCAAGATGAACGGAAAATCTTATAGCACACTTCCTAACGAGTTTTTCGCAGTTCCTGAGCGAATGCAGACCACCAAGGCAAGATGGATGCGGGCAAATAAACGCTTCATGAGGAAGAGGACGTCCTGAGTATACCAAGTTAAGTTATCTTTGCGCAAAATAACGACACAGCAGGAGAACAACACGCATACTGATATAACCAAGGAACCATAGTTCGATACACACCCCCCTGGGCCCATGCTGGTTTCATTCTTGATGCAGGAAAAGAACAAAACAAAAGTAGTGTTGCAGCGATCCGCGAAGACACGCACCTAGCACAACCCCGAGCCTAGCCAGATCTTTCCTCACGCTTCATGAAGGTGCAGCGACGAGACGACCCACTGTCGCCTTCAAAACGGTGCGGCGGCTGGTCATAGCTGCCACTGCTGGAGATGTTGCCGGAGGAAGAGCCACTGTAGCTGGACGAGACAGGATCGCCACCAAGGGCGGGCTCGCCCTCGTCCTTGTCGCAACCGCCCCAAAGGCTGAGTACCTCCTCGCCGTCGTTCGCCTCGGGGCTGCACCTGGCGCGACGACCTTCTTCCCCAAACACCCTCACATAAAAGGTCCATTCACCATCGTACCTAAAGTGGAGGGTGCACCGCCTGCCTAGGCCGCGCGCGCGAGCGAATGTCTGCCAGCCGCGGGCCAGGGCTATGTTGCCCGCGGCGGAAGTCTCGACCACAACCCAAGAGGCCTTGCTGCAGCAGCCATCCGCCTGCAGCCAGAGTCCACCCAAACCAGAGGCCGACAGTTCACCGGTGAAGAAGCGCGGAAGTTGGAGCCAGTTGCTGGACAGGTTCTCCGACCAGACGACGAACTCCGGCGACACCTCTGCCGTGTGGAAGCGCGGACGAGGAGGCCGCGCCACCATGGCACACCTCCCCTCATCAACTGGACCGCCATTGCTAGAATGACGCACTCCGCGTGTCGTGGCGCCGTCTCAACAATGGGCCACGACGGGGGTCGCGGCATGCTTGCGCGGGCGGCCATGGCCGCGTTTGGGCGCCAGGGAGCCGGGTCCCTCGCGAGGGGCCTTCCCCTTCTCGGCGGTGGAGAACTTCCTACGTGGTGCCATGGGTGTCACTGCAAGTGATGGAGCGAGGAGGAAGGAGCAAGCAAGCAAGGAAGAGATGGGCAACGGGGGCTCTGCCCCCTCCCCATTTATAGCAAGAGAAGGCCAACCGGCGTCTCCCATGATTGCAGGTAATGACAGTTTTCCTTGCATGTCACATGGACTTGTCAAGTCGTGCTATTGCCGAGGCAACATGGGGAAGCGGAGACGCCCACATCCAATCAACCGCCATGCGTCAACCGAGGCCGCGGTCTTTTGGGGCCCGTGGTGCTCCGAACATGGCCCTTGGCTTCGCCGCGAAGCCAAGCCCGAGTGCACCTTGGGCCCGGGGGCTACTGTTGGCGTTCTGGGAATGAGGGTCCCCAGACTTGCCTGCCTATGGCCCACGGCGTGGCTAAGCCAGTAGGCCATATGGCCCATCTTCACCAACAAAGCATCCAAGACCCTCGCGAGGGTCCAAGCATCGCGAGGCGGCCGACGCAAGACCTTCTCTGGAGTAGCCTAGCTAGGCAGGCTCACGAGGAGCGGAGATATCAAGGCGGGGCAAACCTCACGAGGTACTCATGACATAAGCCATGACGCACGACCCCAGGCGGGCGCCAGCGTGTGCAGCATCCTTGTTTCCTCTTTGGTGCTAAGGAGGCCAGCGCAGGCGAAGAGTACCGAGGCATCAGGCAAAGGTTGCTATATTGGTGCAACAAGACCGAGACCAGGAGGATGGCAAGATGGAGGTCATTGTGGAGCCCAATATGGTGTCACCACCAGAGCCTTTCGCAGGCGAAGACCACTTTTGTCAGGATAGCCTCTACTAGCTGTCCCCCTTCAAATTTGCCCGCCGTTGTAGGCTCCCCTCCCGCTCGATATTTGGGAGGAGGACCAGGGCCTATATAAGTGGAGCTAGCCACCATAGTAGAGGAATCTCTTCTTAGCTTGATCCAACCCGATCGAGAGCCTACTCACAAGAACATCTCAACCTCAGGAGGTTGTTCTTCCCTTGTACTGTTCAGCATCAGCCCTAGAGGCAATCCACCACCACCACACTGGAGTAGGGTATTACACCACAATGGTGGTCCAAACCAGTATAAACCTTGCGTCTTTCTGTGTTGCGAGTTTGTCAAGTTCGTCCGCGAGATCTTAGCGAGCTAGGGCGTAGATTGGTGGGAAGGAAAGACTTCGAGCGCAACCCTAGGGGTTTGCCGGAACCCCACATCCGACACCTGCATGTCAGTGACCCAACGCTGGCAGCGCACAACAGAGGAACCTTTGGTGGGCCAGGGTGTTCAGAAGCGGGCATTTCATAAACCAATGATTGTTCATTGAGTGTGACGTCAATCTTTTCATGTAGATAAGCCTACTATGTTGATAGCCCGTTCGATACGTTGTGATTCATAAAGACCGCTACAAACATCAATGTTCTCCTTATCACAGATAAGATTGATTAATACCCGTAACAATCCATGTCCTTAACAAAGGGTGCATGCACGTATAGGTTGAGCGTGTGTCTTGCGTCGTGTGCTGTGTGCATGCAGGCGTGTGAGTGTTGCGTGCGTGCAAGGGTATGTTTCAGTGTTGCATGCATGTGTGCGTACGTGCGTGTGTTCGTGAGTGCATCTGTACGCGTCAGTGTTGCACGCCTGCATGCGTGCGTGCATGTGTACGTGCGGGGTGGGGCTACATGTCAGTCGACTGACTTTTTCATCTCTGGTCATTAGATTTTCTAGCCGTTGGATACGAAATCAAGGGCCTACAGTTTATCATCAAACTCCACCCCCCTGAGCCGCCAGCCACCACCGACCGAACAGCCGGCCCTCGCCGCCCGTGGCCGGCCTGCGCCGCCACGCCGCCGCGCCCGCCCCGAAACCACTCCTCACCGCCGGTCCGCCGCCGCACCGGTCATCCCTCTAGGCCCCCCCACCGTGCCGAGCTTTTTCTCCGACGATCCCCACCCCACCACCCAATCAACGCCCCCCACCGTCGGCGACTGCCAACCAGAGGTCTCACGACTTTGAGTACCCACCGACCACTAATTTATTACCATTTTTGTCCTTCATATACGCACTGACGGGTGGGCCCTATGGTAATGTGCGCTGTTGAATGTGGAGCGTTTGACTGGTCAATTGATCGTGTCATCAACAAATTACAGAGTTGTATGGTGAGCCAGTGACAGTATGACCACCCTAAAATGTATTTTATTAACATAGTACAGACTCAAACTAGCATTTCTTTCTTTCGTATACGGGCTGACAGGTGGGCCCCACGGTTACGCGCCGATGGTGCAACACTAGTTGCGCCACGTGGAACGTTTGACTGGTCAATTGATTGTGTCATCAACAAAATATGGAGTTGTATGGGTGAGCTAGTGACCGTATAATCATGACATGTATTTTTTTAACATGGTACATGCGCAAGGGCTCATATATACGCGCAAGCACTCACCGCTATAAGCGCACACACGCAGACCCTACCCCTATGAGCACCTTTGAGAGAGTGGGCCAGCATATGATCTTGAGATTTTATGAAGTCACCATAGGTGCCTCATAGTCGAGTGGAACGTCTCCTCCCACTGAACGCACATCGCCCGAAAATACATAAATTAACCCAGGATAAATGCGAGCACCAGGACTTTAACCCTGGTGGGCTCGAGAAACGACTGTCCTCCTAACCATTCAACAACATGTTGGTTAGAACGAAAAAATGTATGTGGTAACCGTGATGAGCTTATTCTGAACTCCAGTGACCATATCGTGCTTTCGCTTCAAATACAATGACCGTAAGTGTCATCAACAAAATACGGAGCACGCGTCAAATGCAAAGTCCGTTAGTGTCATCAAGAAAATACGGAGACGTATCGTGGGCTAGATACTGTATGATCACTACGAGAATGTATACGGTGACCGTAATGAGCGTATTCTGAACTCCAGTGACCGTATAGTGCTTTAGCTTGAAATATAGTGACTGTCATGCGTGAATGTGTAATGGGCTTGCATACTTTAAGAGGGCCGAGAGATAGTTTGTGTGCGTATTTGAAAGTGGTGTAGAAAGAGGGGATGTCCGGTGGAGACAAGGAGAGATATGCCCTTCGTTTCTCTTTCCCGTGACTAATATTTTAGGAGAATATATAAACATTCACAATGCAGAACAAATATTTTTGGATGCACCATGCAATTAACTTTCATGTATAACATTGTACTATTGTATATGCTTATTTTCTTAGTGGCCGATTGCGTGTGTGGTGTGGTGGGCACATCATTTCTAGTTGTGGTGGGTCAACATGAGGACTCGTGAGTTGGTTCCATCCAGCGCCACATAGGTTGGATCGAGACGCGTTATATGAAGACCCATGTGGAGGACTCGGTGTACAACACGAACCTCGCTACCAGAGTCACGGAGGACTCTATCCCCACTGGTGATAAGCCGACTATATATGATTCATAACCCTAGGCCCCGAGTATGTTATAGAAGCTTGGGGGCTAGTTCGTTAGTAGTATACACACATGCACAATGCCTGGTATTCACATGTACTTTGTACACACCCCTATCACTAATATACATCACCAGGATTAGGCTTTTTCCTTAATTGCAAGGGTCCAAACTAGGGTAAAACTTTGCCTCGTATTACCATCCAGCCTAACAGTCAGGGATATCCTACCGAATGATATGATGGAATCATATCTGCCAACTACTAAGAGAGAGGTGTGTCTGGGGGGCAATGTGTGCGAGAAAGGCCTACAGATAATGTGTGTGCAGGAGACACGTAGGCACATATATGCGCGTATAGAGGGCTAGTAGAGACCATGCGTGTGTATATATGCATGTGAGAGAAATAGTGTTTTCCAACTGAGTTAAGTGAAAAGAGTGGTACATAGTAGTCAGAAAGAGAGAGAGAAGGAGAGATACAGAGAAAGCATGTGCGTGAGACTCCCCGACACCCCGAGAAATATTGTGAGCATGTCTGAAAGAGAAATGCCAATGCATATAAAGTGTGTGCACTTATGTAGTAGATAGAGAGATATATAGCGCGTTTATGAGAATGGGCCGAGGCATAGTGCATCTACGTGTAAAAGGCGGTTCTATGCATTAAATTAAAATATAAATGGCATTATTATTTTTGGATGAGATCATGAATTTTGCAAATTGCGTATGGACGAAAATCGGTCTATCAGACACTCATACTCTATTGAATTCTAGCATGTGCATGTGTTTATTTCATATTATCGATCCGTAGAGTGGGAGCGGTTTGAAATACAAGTAATGGATGTTTTTGCAATTCATATATAAACATTAATTAGTGCACTCCATGTTGTTAGTGTGAAGCACTTTATACATTTGTCACTTGCATGGATACATTTCCAAATTGCTAGCTACGAAATAGAATACATGTCGAATTCAACATAAAGGGGGTTTCGAAGATTCGAATTCATAGGAAGTGCATTCATCTATTTGAACCCGAGATAATGACATTTGTAAATAAGATGTAAAAGGGGGCATCAATCTTTGTTGTGCCTTTGAACATGCTATATATATATTCATACACATGTCTAACTTTTTTTGCAACCAATGAGATTATATCTGGAACCATGCATGAACTGAGGTAAGTTGCATATTTTTTAATATATACTCATGTACAATGTATATTCAAATATACCACCTCCATTCCAAAATAATCATAGCTTTAGGATTTTCAAAAGTAAAGATTTGTGAAGTTTGACAAATCCTGAATGTTCAATTCAAGAGAACTGAAAACGTTAATGCTTCTGCTCCCAAATATTGAACGAAGAGCCAAATAGGCCTCTGGTCACCTGAAACCGCGCGAGACTAATGTTTGGTGGTAGGAAATTACTGTCCAGACTCTGGCCCGTGTAGCCTGTCGGCCCGATGTCCATCGGGGTAGGTTTGTAACTTCACCAAGACGCCAGTCTCAACCGCCTCCGAGAAGCATTCATACACTGTGGGCGCCTAAACACCCATGCGCTCGGCCGAAATCTATCCCGCCCACATTTGGGACACCTGAGATTACTGTCCTACCCCCAGCTTGCAATATGTCCAAAATTTTAGATGGGGGCAAAGTTTGTAACTTTCCCCAAATTTCAAACAAGCGCGTCCCGAACCGAAACATTGTCCCCCCTTAGGTCCCCTCCTCCCTCTGTTTCCCCATTCAGACTCCCTGGGCGCCAAAACGCCCTCTCTAACAGCTGCGAAACCCCAGTCTCCTCTGTCCTCCACCCCATAGCACCCAATCCACCGTCGCCCTCCTCCATCACGCCGGAGCCGGTACCCCGACGTTGTCGTCCAACGCAACCGCAACCGCAACGCCCTCAAGGACTTAGCAGGTGAAGCAGATGTAGAGCTGCCTCCACGACGCCGACGCCGACGTGCACTGTACTAGAACTACTTCGACCACGCCGTCCTGCGCCTCACTGCTGCCGCTCCACTGTCGCAACCGTCTACCGCACTGGAGTTGTTCCCGCTATGCCGTCGTTCGCCGCCTCGGATCTGCTTCCCCGCGCCGACAGACGGCCATCGCACCACACTCAAAAACTTGGCCATGGGTTCGTCCAAGGCCGCACCATCCTCCACAACTTCTCGTTTCCAGCGAACCACAAGAAAATCGTTGGAAAAACAGAAGGAGGACACAACACTGCCAGTAGAAAGAGGTACTCCTCTTCCCTTATTCGTGCAAACCTTAAGTCTCTGCTCACATAGTACTCATCCCACGAAAGAAACTAGTTGAGCGCTTGTTACTGCATCTTCTTCGTGATACTAAATGCACAAGGTTTCCTCCCTTTACTATTTCACCTTTGCTAGAGGTCAGTAGCCCACCTGGATTTCAATTCAGGGTCAGTCGAACCGCAATTAAAAGAAGTAGCACCCGCTTAGGAGCACAGAGCACCTAGTCCGCATGTTCGCTGGGGAAGCGGTGCATCGGTGTCTATCATAGGGGTGTGGGGCGCAGGAGCTGCTTGGGCCCAATATGGAGGTCGGCGGGGCTTGAGTGGATTGTCGGGGGGCGGTGCCAAGGATGGCGGTGCGGTGAGGTCGTGAGGAGGGCGCAGGCAGGGGACTGGGCCGGTGGTCGCTGCCGTTTCGAGGAAGATCGTCAACACTGACTGGCTGGAGGTAGATGAAGGCGATCTGCCCATTATTTGTACATGGACGGTGTAGAAAAAATGGTCTGGCTATTTGTTTTCAGTCAAATGTTATTTTCATATAATCCTGTAGTAATTTAGTGCGCCATGCATGTTGCAGAGCTATCATATGTCTCCCGTCATTTATTTCTCACTGACCTGCTACCTGCTACCTTTACACTGTACTAATTGTGCACACACTTCACCCATACTCACACTATTGTTTTTTTATGCATGGGTATTTCAGACTCTGATGCAGTGTTGATGAATGCTGAAAAGCAAGGACAAAAGTCGCTCTAGTGTAATCCGAAGATAAGCACTAAGCGTTTCAGCACTCTAAAGGATGTAGTGTCAGCAGTTGGAGACAGTAAAGGTAGCTCTGCAGTTGATGATCTCAATTGCCACACACAACCATCCTAGGTGCTTGCTTTAACTTCGCGCTGTCAAATGTGGTTGCATGTTGCAAAAGGTGTATAGCTTGTATTGCTTCCAATTTGGTTAAATTTCATCTGCTTACTTTACACATTATACCTTTGGTAATGACATGCCTTCCTGTTTTTGATACATACTCCCTCCATTCGGAATTACTCGTCTAATAAATGAATGTATCTAGATGTATTTTAGTTGTAGATACATCCATTTTTGTGACAAGTAATTCCGAACGGAGGGAGTACTACATATGTCTATTGACCATGTTTGTACATCAAACTAATGCTCTTTTGTATCCCTCGTCAATCACTTATGATGAGACAGTCACCCGGATGGGTTACTGTGAGACGCCATACTCGTTTAAAGAGTGCAGTGTCATCCTCCCCACATGATTCTCAAGAAACAGCAAGGCTAAATGAAGATAGTCAACGTAGCTCTCTAGTTGATGACCGCAATTCCGTCACACCACCATCATAGGTGCTTGCTCTAACTTTGCAGTGTGATATGTTGTTACATGTTGCATATGGTGTCTAGCTTGTAATGCTTCTAATTAGGGTAAATTGCATCTTCTTAGTTTACACATTATACGTGTGAATATGACATGCCTCCCTATTTTTGGTACACACTACATCTATGTGTTAACCTTGTTCTTACATGAAACTACCTCTCTTCTGTATCCTACATCAATCACTTACGATGAGTCACCTTTATTCGTTGCATATTATTTCTAGCCTGTTGCCATGTATTGCTTCTAATTTTGTCCAATACATTTGTTAGGGAACCCTTTTAATTTGGCCGAGTGATATTGATTTCATCTTTCATATGGTTTCTAGCTTGCATTGATTTTAACAAGTTCAAGCACCTTGTGCTTAGTTTACACTTTATATATCATACATGTCAATATGTCACGTCGTCCTGTTTTTCATACATATTCCATCCTCCTATCATGCGGCTGCCTTACATGAAAGTAGTGTTCATCAGTATCATGCATCAATGAGTTCTGAAGAGCAAATTTTATTCCTTTTTCTTGTGGGTTTGACTTGACAAGGCAAAATCAAAAAAAGGAAGGAAAAGAGTAAGGAAGGCGATGATGGTGGTCCTCTACAGCAACGTAAACGGAGCATTTGTACTGATTCTCCTTGTACTGATAGTGCATTACAAGGTCCAAGTCTCCGCTCCCCTACTCCACCATCCAAGGTTCTTGCTCTAACTTGGCAGTGTGATATCTGATTGCATGTTCCATATGGTGTCTAGCTTGTATTGCTCCTAATTAGTGTAAACTGCATCTGCTAAGCTTACACATGATACGTGTGAATATGACACGCTTTCCTGTTTTGGGTACATACTATATCTGTCTATCACACCATGTTCTTACATGAAACTACTCTTCTTGTGTATCCTGCATCAGTCACTTATGATGGAACACCTTTAAGTTGGCAGTGTGATATTGGTTTGCGTCTTGAATATGATTTCTAGCATATATTGCTTCTAGTTTGATGAACGCCGCCTATGACGAGACAGTTTTAACTTGGCAGAGTGATATTGATTGCACCTTTCATATGGTGTCTAGTTCGCAATGCTTCTAATTTGTTGAAGTGCCTTATGCTTAGTTACCACATCATAGGTGTGAATATGTCAAGATGTCCATTTTTTCGTACATATTCCATCCTCGTATCATGACTTTGCCATTCATCAGAGTAGTGTTCGTTAGTATCATGCATGAATGAGTTCTGAAAAGCGAATTATATTCCTTTTTCTTGTTGGTTTGACCTCACAATTCAAAATCAATAAAGCTGAAGGAAATTGGCAAGGCATTGGATGATGCTGGTCCTTCCGAGTAAATGAAACGGAGTTCTCTATAGATTCTACTCTGCCATCCTCCCAACAAGATTCACAAGACAAGGCAAGGCTAGACAGTCAATGTAGTTGTGTAGATGATGAGCACATCTCCCCAACTCCACCAACACATGTGCTTGCTCTAACTTGGCACTATTATATGTGGTTGCATGTTGTGTGTGATGTCTAGCTTGTATTGCTTCTAACTTTGTTGAATTATATCTCCTTACTTTACACATAATGCCTGTGAATATGACACGTGTTCCTGTTTCTAGAACATAGGTGTACATGATGAGCACATCTCCCCTACTCCACCATCACAGGTGCTTTCTCTAACTTGGCACTATTATATGCGGTTGCATCTTGCATATGATGTCTAGCTTGTATTGCTTCTAACTTTGTTGAATTGCATCTGCTTATTTTACACATAATGCCTATGAATATGATACGTGTTCCTGTTTCTAGAACATACGTGTACATGATGAGCACATCTCCCCTACTCCACCATCACAGGTGCTTGCTCTAACTTGGAAGTGTTATATGTGGTTGCGTTTTTCGTATGATGTCTACTTTGTATTGCTTCTGATTATGTTGAATTGCATCTGCGTAGCTTACAACTTATACCTGCAACGATCACTTACCCATAAGACACATTTAACTTGGGACTATGATCTAGGTTGCATCTTTCATTGTCTTCTAGCTTGTACTGCTTCTAATTTCTTGAAATGGCACATATGACGAGACACTTTTTACCTAATAGAGTGATATTGGTTTTATGTTCATATGGTGCCTAGCTTTCATTTCTTCTAATTTTGTTGAAATGCCTTTCGCTTACTGTTTTTTCATACATATTCCATCCTCCTATCGTACATGTGAATATGAAACGCTATCTTTTTTTGTATATATTCCATCCTCCTATCCTGTGCTTGCCTTACTTCAAAGTAGTGTTCCTCTATATCATGCATCAACCAGTTATGCAGAGCTAATTTTATTCATCTTCTTGTGGTTTTGACTTCATAAGGCAATATCAGAAAATAGGAAGGAAAAAGAGTAAGTTAGGGGATGTTGGTGATCCTCCACACCAACGCAAACAGAGACTCTGTAGATTTGCCACTGCTACTGCTAATGAAGTTGAAGTCCCAAGTCTACATGATGAGTTCATCTCCCGTACTCCATCGTGGGTGCTTGCTCTATGTTAACAGTGTGATAATTGGTTTCATGTTGCATATGTTGTCTACCTTGTATTTCTTCTATTTTGATTAAATTGCACCTGCTGAGTTCATATGTTATACATGTGCATATGACATGGCGTTCTGTTTCTAGAACACACTGCATCTATCTTTCATACCATGTCCTTACATCAAAGTACTGCTGTTGTGTATCCCGCATTAGTCACTCATGATTGGACACTTTTAACATGGCAATTTGATAGTGGTTGCATCTTGCATTGATTTCTACGTTGCACTACTTCTAATTTTTCGAATTGCCACTTATGACAAGACACTTTTAACTTGGCAGAGTAATATTGGTTGCACCTTTCATATGGTGTCTAGCTGCATTACTTCAATTTTCTAGAAAATCCTTCTGCTTAGTTTACACATCGTAGCTGTGAATATGTCATGCCGTCCTGTTTTTCTTACAAATTCCATCCTCATACAGTTGTCTTACATAAAAGTATTTCTTGTCTGTGTCATGCATCAATGAGTTCTGAAGAGTGATTTTGTTCTTTTGTGTTGTGGGTACGCCTTGACATGGCAAAGTCAAAAAAGAGCAAGGAAAATAATATAGTAGGGAGTGGTGTTACTCGTCGGGTGAAACAGAAAAGGATCTGTCGTCCAGATTCTGCTGGTACTTATAGTGCAGTAGAAGGTCCAAGTACACCGGCTAAATCTACAAACACAGTATCACCTACTCCACCAGCTGCAGCATCCGCTTCAATTGTGTCAGCATCTCAACAAGTTACTCACTCATTTACTCCGGAACTGGCCAGTTCCCAAGCTGCCTTCATGCCTAACACTACTTCTGAATTACTGCTGACACAATAGGACTTGGCAAGATCAGATGAACCTCACGAGCATCAACACCAAGATAGTACCTGACCGAGTCAAGTTGCAGTTGCATGCTCCTTTATATGTACTCTCACAGTTTGATGTACGCTAACACTTTCCATATTCCTTGTTGAACTAGCACCATGACGCAAGCGAAAACAGACATCAGGGATAATGCTTGACAGATTAACAAAATCTAAAGGAGGAAGAATGGAGATCCATCTTGAGGCAGGTTTAAAAAGGCCACGTGATGCTACAGAGTCAGCCAAGTTAGTATCAAAGGCAGCCGTTGTCGTTAGGTGTCATGCATGTATCCTCCCAACGTGGATCCAGTACAGGAATGAGAAATACAATACCCAGTTTAACACCTTCCTTGACCATTTATTCGTAAGTAATGTTATTCATCGCAATTAGTAATATTGTCTTGCTCTGTCCCATACTGTCTAGCTTCCTCCTAATAAGACTCACATTCTTTTTCCAACGGATGAGGTTCAAGTTGGATCTGAAAGATGATGCAACTAAACAAGCATGCACTCATGTTTTTCAGTCTGGTCTGTGACAGTATCGGTACCACCTTAGAAAATCTCACTTTGAAGGCAAGGCTAACAATGAAATCACCCAAACATGTCCAGCGGAATATATTATAGAAGAAGACTGGACAGCCCTTGTTAAACACTGGTCTGATCCAAAGTATCAGGTAGGTTATATGTATTTGATCATACCACATATTGAACTTGTATTTATGTATGTGCCTTACAAGTGTATCTTCTTCTAGGCTAACTGTTTGAAGTATAAGACCAACCGTTCTAAAGTGAAATTCCAACAGACAACAGGATCTCGTAGCTATATTGCACACTGTGAGGCTCTTGTAAATAGCTGCTACTTCCTTCTTTTTTCTGTGCCATATTATCGTATCTATATTGACTTGTTCCAAATACAAAGGAAAGCCTATGCGGACCAAAATGAACCTGAATGAATGCAGTGCAAATCTTCAAGGATTGCCACACCAGCAAGATGAAGGGCATGAGCACACCAATTCAAGCCGCTGTTGTAACTCCTCACTGCTCCTGCCTTTGAACTGATTGGTACTGTGATGTGTTCATTTAACTACTTGGTTTGCAGCCAATGTCAGTTACTCTGTTCACTTTTATACAAAGTTGTCTTAACGTATCATTTCACCTTACATGGTTTAAAAGAGATGAAGGATATTTTTTTGGTCTTGATCTATATTCTAGTTGTTATGTTCACGTGCGCACACAATGATAAAATAGCATGTTTGTTTTATATCTGTTTGCCCATGATATGAATGATGACATACTATGTTCATCCTACTTTAAACCATGTCTCTTTATCCTTAGATGTCAATGAATGTGAGGAAATAGACAATAGAGTACGCATGCTACATGGACATATGTTCCGATAGTGATTTTATTATCTAGTTGGCACTACAATACATGCTAATGTATTAGAGTAGTTCACCAAAATAAGTTATGTATAAACGTGTAACCTACTTTGTTTGTTTTTGTCTCATTAGTAACTTATCTGGTACACTAATCTACAAGTTCAAACTTTCAGGAAGCTATGGAAAAAATGATTGAACATCCACAACCCCCTGAAGGTGACGAGGCTACCACAGGCACAATGTCACCTCTTGCTGCAGTGCGTCAGTATCTCTCCACTAACAGTGCAAAAAAGCTCCTTCCTGCGTAATTCTGGGTTGGTTGTCAAGGTAACCTCATCCAAATCGCCTACTGAACAAAATCTTCGTGCTAGACAGAGTGATATATATGTGCTACAAACACAAGTCCAATCCCTAATGGACGTTGTTTTGGAAACAAGAATAGTGGTTGACAAATGTCGTCAAGATATGAATGGTTTTGAAACCAGACTATCAGACATTCACTTCGTTGTTCAAGAGCAATGGCCGAAAAAAGGTGAAGATCGTGCTGCTCCATCAGATTCTACAGCTTGAAACATTAGCACTCAGGTCAAATGATATGTGCTTCTATACATCTGATGGTGCTTTTATCTGCAAGGACTGTAAACTTTATGCCAACAGGCCTTTTGTTGTGATACAACATTTATGATGCTGCCAAAGATTGCAATAATTACGATGCTATTTTTGTATAGTGTAGGTTTATCTTAGTAATGTATTCGGCCGAAAGCTTCGTAGGAGCCCAACATGCCAACATTCGTCGGGCCCATTCCAATTGGGCTAAAAACGATTATAGGCCGAAATTTGCATGTAGCCCACTAAAAATATCTAGGCCTAAATCAGCATAAGATTTCATATTTTTCTGGTAGGCCTGTGCCCATAGTGGGCCTTTAACAGGCCTAAACATAATTTGGGCCCTCTGTAACAATAGGCCGTTTACAGGTGTAAATATCTCGAGCCCATAAAAAACATGGGCCTTTAAAAGACCGAAAGTGAGATTGGGCCCATTTACGATGCAGATCTTTCACAGGCCGAAATTCGGACGGGTCGTAAATGCATCGACCTAATACACGGGCCTTTAACAGGCCGGAAGTTCAGTCAGGCTAGATTATCATCATTTTTATATGGGCCGTTAATGGGCCCAATGTGACGTTGGGCCACATATGGCCCATGGATTTCATCCAACGTTAACAGGGTGAAAATCACAACAGGCCAAAAGTGGCCCAAATCTATAGTGGGCCTCTAACAGGCCGAATGTCAGACATGGCCGAATGGGACCCAAATCCTTCACGGTCATTTATGGGCCGAAAGTTTCATTGGCCTGTAAATGGGCCCAAATGAAGGAGGACCTTTAACAGGCTGGAAATACACCGGGTTGTAATTCGGCCCATACACTTAGCAGACTGTTAACGGGCCAGAAGTGACCATGGGCCGCAATGATGACAAGTTTAGGATAGGCCGTTAACGGGCCAATTTCACACTAGCTGTACGGGCCTTAACTGAGAACGTTGGGCCTTTAGCTGGCCGGCCCATTATGGTCCGGAAAATCTCGTGGGCCTTTAGCTGGGCCAGCCCATTATGGCCTGCAAAATCTCGCGGGTCTTTAGTTGGGCCAGCCCATTATGATACGCAAAATCTCATGGGCCTTTTGCTGGGCTAGCCCATTATGGACTGCAAAATCTTGTGGGCCTTTAGTTGGGCCGGCCCATTTAAACTTTATGGGCCACTTTTCGGCCGGTCCACGTGTCAACATATCATAGGCGCATCCCGCCCATTGGATGAGTGACACCTGTGCCAACGCGGAGCTAACACGTGTTTCCGTCAGCCAATCAGAATTTTACACGTGGAAAAAACCCCATTGGCCCCGGCTGTTAACGGGTTATCGGATCCAAAACCGGACCCGATAGCTTAACGGCGTTCCGTTACGGTGGATGCCACATGTAAGTCACCCTTGACGAAAGCACTTCTGTGACGCGCGATTTATCATCATGGATGTCGACACTTCCGTGATGATAATTTTATTAATGTCATGGAACACTTCTACGACAGCACAGGTATGACTATCTTGATACTATCATAAAATTGTCATGGATGTACATGCATGACAGAAAACATGACCTACTATGACAAACACGTATCATCACGGAAGTGTATTTTTTTGCAGTGCAATCATATAAGCATTTCCTTTCAATTGTCTACCAACATAAGCATTGAAGTCTTCTTGCTTAACCATAAAATTATCAAACTCATCCAAGCAATGGCTAGCAAACTTAGTAGATGGGATTTCACACTTATCAAATTCTATAGAGAGAATTTACTTTTACTACCTGTGTCGGGTTATCAAGACCATGTATTTCTTCAATAGGTGGTAAATTCTTAACATCTTCAGCTTTAATACCTTTTTCTTTCATAGATTTCTTTGCCTCTTGCATATCTTCAAGACTGAGAAATAGAATACCCCTTTTCTTTGGAGTTGGCTTAGAAGTTGGTTCAGGAATTGTCCAATCATTTTAATTACTCAACATATTACTCAATAGCAATTCAGCTTAATTAATAGTTCTTTCCCTGAAAACACAACCAGCAAAACTATCCAGGTGGTCTCTGGAAGCATCTGTTAGTCCATTATAAAAGATATCAAGTATTTTATTTTTCTTGAGAGGATGATCAGGCAAAGCATTAAGTAATTGGAGAAGACTCCCCCAAGCTTGTGGGAGACTATCTTCTTCAGTTTGCACAAAATTATATATTTCCCTTCAGGCAGCTTGTTTCTTATGAGCGGGGAAATATTTAGCAGAGAAGTAATAAATCATATCTTAGGGACTACGCACAGAACCAGGATCAAGAGAATTAAACCATGTTTTAGCATCACCCTTTAATGAGAACGGAAACAAGTTAAAGATAAAGTAATAGCGAGTTTTCTCATCATTAGTGAACATGGTGGCTATATCATTTAATTTAGTAAGATGTGCCACAGCAGTTTCAGATTCATAGCCATAAGAAGGATCAGATTCAACCAAAGTAATTAACTGAGAGGGTTGACAGAGAAATCATAATTCTTATCGGAAATAAAGATAGGTGAAGTAGCAAAAGTAGGGTCATATTTCATTCACTACACCATGAAACTACAAAGACGACATGCAACTATTGGTATAAGTGAGAATCGCCGACACGTTTTTTGTCCAAAACTATACAGAAACACAGTATATTAGTATTATTATAAGTTTGTGACACATTATCTGTCGCCAAAACTCGTAAAAACACCATCAAAATTTCTGTCGGTAGATGAAGACAATGCCGTCTATTTGTGTGTCGCTGATTCATGTGGACACAAAAAGTGTCGGCGTTTTCCTTCAGCCCATGTCCGAAAAATATGGCGCGCAAAGAGAGCCATGCGCGCGTGTCAGGACCCCGACTCAATGCCACATCGATCTAGCATGTAACACCTCATATCACTTTGCGGCCTCACGCACGGTATTCCCACGGGTGTCGCCTTACCTTAGCCCGGGACTGTTTGCGCCTTTTGGCACACGTATATGACAGTGTCGCTAGCATCCATATGATAAGGAGCCCGGGCTGACATGGCTAGTCGTAAACCCAAAGTGGCACAGACTTACAGGGACAGGCATCCATGACCCAGCATCGAACGTGTCGGTCATCAGCGAATGAATCCAGGCTGTAGCACTGGGCTAGCAGGACTCCGGTGAACCAGGCTGTAGCGGGCTAACAGGACTCCAGTATTCATCGCGTGACATTTCCCCGAAGGGACAGACACAGGAACGAAGAAGGACATATGCCGGTCAGCCTAAGTGTTCCGGAGCAGTAGCAAGCTACCATGGCTCAGTGGAAACACTAGGAGACATTTCCCGGTAAGAGAGGCTACTAAAGATAAACAACTAGATGGTCAGATCCCACACATACCAAGCATTTCAATAACATACACACAATATGCTCGATATGGGCAAATACAACATGGCATCACAACATGACTCTACGACTCAAGTAATTTATTCAATAGGCTCCGAGGAGCGAGATATTACAAACATGGGTCTCATGACCCAACAATCAGAGCATACAAGTCAAAGCACAAGCGGAAGCTATCATGTCTGAGTACAGACATCTATAAATGAAAAAGGCTGAGAAGCCTGACTATCTACCAGATCCTGCCGAGGGCACAAGATCGTAGCTGAGGTATCAAGCTAAACGTCGAAGTCCACGTGGAACTACTAGTGAGACCGAAGTCTCTCTGCAAAAACATAAAATAGGCAAACGTGAGTACAAATGTACCCAGCAAGACTTACATCAGAACTAACTACATATGCATCATTTTCAACAAGGGGATGGTGGGGTTTAACTGCAGCAAGCCAGCTTTGACTCGGTGGCTATCCTAAACTACCACTGCAAGCAACTCTTTTGAGGTGGCGCACACGAGTCCACATATTCACCATATCAATACACCACTATGGACCCGCTCCCGTCTCCCTACGAGAACGCCATCCATAGCACTCACGCTTATCTTGCGTATTTTAGGGTATCCACTTTCACTTGTCTATGAACTGATATAAGCAACCCAGAAGTCCTTTTCCGTGGACACGGCTATTCGAATAGATGATGTTAACCCTGTAGGGGTGTACTTCTTCATACATGTTTCCACCACTTAGCGTCTGCACACGACATGTGCTCGGCAGACTTCAAGCGAAAGCCGACGTGGGTGTAGACCACGACCTACCTAAACACTCAAGTCTCTAGTCCAGGTTTATCGCCTATTCGGGTTCCATCCATGAGGAGATCCGGCCGGAGTTTCGCTCACAGCCCCAAACGATGTGAACAGGGTTCCCGAGATACCAAACGGGCATCCGGTACACCGTGCCACGTACCTACCGCATCACAGCCCACCCCTACGGTCAGCGCTGTCCACGGCCTCCAGTAAGCTACAAACACCAGAAACTACTTGCAACTCCTGGACAGAGGACTAGGGTGAATAAGAAGTCGAGCGGGGTCATATTTCAGGGCCCAATGCATGGTAGTAGCTGAATCATGGATCACAAACACAGAACTCAGTTCCTAAGGACGGCTTCAATGAGACAACCCACCATGTACTCTTACATGGCCTCTCACCGACACCTTTTACCAAATCGTGTTCACACACTTAGCTCACACATAGTAGGACATGTTCACACACCTCTGATTCATCCTCGATGAATCAGACCTGACTCAACTCTAAGCAGTAGCAGGCATGACAAACAAGCATGAATGAGTAGGCACATCAGGGCTCAAACAACTCCTACTCATGCTAGTGGGTTTCATCTATTTACTGTGGCAATGACAGGTCATGCAAAGGATAAAGGGGTTCAGCTACCGCAGCAAGTAACAGATGAATCGGTGTTGTCCTAATGCAGTAAAAGAGAGCAGGAGCGAGAGAGTAGGATTGTATCGGAATGAACAAGGGGTTTTTGCTTGCCTGGCACTTCTGAAGATAACATTGAGTCTTCATCAGTGTCAACGATCACATCATCGGTATCACGTCTATCGAGAGGGGACAAATACCGGCAACACAGAAGGGAAAACAATCAATGCAATGCACAATATGATGCATGATCATGACATGGCAAAATGAATGTGTTTTGGGCTAATGCAACTAGCAACAGATTAAATGAAGTTGGTTTGAATACAAGATTCAAATTCAAACTCCATATGTGATTATTCAAATGCCTTTTAATTGATTTGTGCTAAACAGCAGCTATAAGTTGTTCTAACATGCATGAAAATGGTACAGATGGGTTCCTTGAATTTTTCTGATAATTTTTCATATATAAATTATTTAATTTGGAGTTACGGTTAATTTTCTATGATTTTTAGAAGTTTTAGGCATTTTCTGGAATTTTCTGAATATTTAGAATTAAAATAATTCCAGAAAATGATTTATGGCGTCAGCACCACGTCACTGTGACGTCAGCAGGTCAAAGGCGTCGGCCAGGTCAAACCTGACCAGTGGGGTCCACTGGTCAGTGACCCAGTCAACTAACCAAGTTAGTTTAGCCCTAACTAACTTAGTTAGCCGGGCGGGGCCCGCATGTCAGTGGCCTATCTAATTAGCTAACTTAATTAACGCTAACTAATCTGACCCTAATCAAGCAGGCGCCTGGGCCCACACGTCAGGGGGTCAAACCCCGGGTCAAACCCGCCGGAGTTGACCCGCGGCTTGTCGCCGGCGACGCCAGCAACGGCGGAGGGCGTCGGAAACGCTGCTCCGGCCACGGTTTGATGCGCGGGTGGGTGCTACGAGTAGCTGGCGATGTGGCGCATCCAACGGTGGCTGTGTTTGGTGCTGGGGTGGCCGGAGTTAACGGCGGCGAGCTCTTTTGCGGCCGCCGGAGTTCGGCTATCGACGGAAACTATGCCACAGAGCACGGGAGGAGCAGCAGTTGGGTGATTTGAGCTCCTTCGGATGCGCTGAGCGCGTTGGCGGGCTCATAAGCAAGCGGTGACGGCTGTGGCCGCGACGGCGCCATGGCCGGCGGCGAGGGATTCTCGGGCAAGGTGGTGGGGCTAGCTAGAGAGGGAGGTGGGGCACGGGGAGAGGGGGAATCGGGTCGAGGGCTCACCGCGGAGCTGCAGGGAGGGTTAGTGGGCTCGGGGGCGCGCCGGAGTGGCCGAATCGACGGAGAAGATCCTCGGCGGCCGGCGAGGGGGAAAACGTCGGGGGCGGCGTTCCGGGGCTCTTCTGGTCGCGTGAGACGACGAGGAGGACGAGGGAGGACCGGCGGAGCTCTGGGAGGCGTCGGGGAGACGAGACAGTGGCTGTGGCCGCGCGAGCGCTGGTCGGCGGCGACGGCCTCCATTCGGTCGCGTGAGGGAGAGAGAGCAGAGGAGAGGGAGGAGCGAGGGAGAGCTACGGGAGAGTGAGAGAGGTCGTGGGGAACGAGGGGGGGAGTGCGTGGCTCCCTGGGGTGCCTCCAGCGGCGAGCAGGTAAGCAGGAGGTGGCCGGAGCTCTTCGGGCGCGCGCCACGCCTCGCCTCTGCCTACTGGCAGAGGAAGAAGAGGACAAGGGGGGAGGAGGTGGGCTGGGCCAGCGGGAGGAGCTGGCCAGCTGGGCCGGCTACAGGTAAGTGGCCCAGGTAGGCTTCTGTTCTTTTTATTTTTTTTTCTTCTGTTTTGTTTTTTTATTTAATCTTTTGCCACTGTTTTGAAATAAAACAAATTCAAAAACAGTGACAAAATTCCCCTGAACATTTTATTTAGCACAATGGAATTATACCAAAGCACATAAAAATGTTTCAGTTATTTGAACATATATTCAGTAATATTTGGATATAAGTTCAAATTCAAAATAGTATTGATTTAAATTCAAAGTCCCAAAAATAAAACCTTAAAAATGTTCAATATTTTGGTTGGGACCAGAACCCTTGCCAAAAATTATCAAACATTTAGGAAGAGCATTTTGGAACAGTGAATGAGATTTTTAGGGTTTTTGCCCTTCTTTTATTTAGGGTTTTGAGGCTTCTAAATTCCTCAGTTCAGGTTTCAAAAATTTAAACATGATGCTCAGATGGAAGCAAGCATAGGACAGGCCAGAACTAGGGATGTGACAACTCACCCCCACTAAACAAGAATCTCGTCTCGAGATTCAAGCGTAGGGTAGGATGAAGGGGAAACGCAAACTAGTATAATCTTCACGATCCAGGGTGCACCTCAATGAACGTTGATTTGAACACCATCTTTGGCATGTCGTCTTGCTCTGAGAATTCCAACTAATCATGGCAAGAAGAGGAAAGGAAAACTCTGGAAGGATCGGTCTTCTTGAAGGTCGAACAACTCAGGATTAACTCCCGGAATGTGACATAGCAACATCTCTCAAGCTGAGAGACGAAGCATACCTCTAGAGGGACGGAGTGGAGCAGGTGACGAGGTTCACTAGGTAGACAGCAATTCCAGACTTAAGAATGTGGTGATCGGTTGTCAACATAGCGAGGAGTTGAATTGCCATGATACCACGACAAAACATCCTGGAGAAGGGTGATTCGTAGATTATCCCCTTAAGTGGCAAAAAGAATTACCTTTGATATAGAGATCATTTAGACTCTCTATATCAGCCTAAGGCAAATCACAGCAATCGATTGGCGGGGGTCGGTAGAATGGCATACTCGGACTTGGATGATGTGGATTACCTTGTTGAAGACAACGCAATGGATGAATTTGCTTATCACCGAAAATGGAAGAGACCCATGGTAGAATGGCACATTGGCGGTGCAAGCTGGGAACAAAATGCAAATGATGGGAATGATTCTAGTAACTGGGGAGAACCCAACAATAGAGAGTGGATTCACTGTTTGAAAAGATCATAGCATTGCCGAGGAAACTGAGAGCAAACCCAGTTAGTGCCGATGATAACACGTAGCGCTTGTGCGTGCTCTCAAGAACTTGAGCATTTCCATATTCATCTAGGTTTTATCAACAACCGCGTCAAGGGTGCTGACAACACAACATACTACCATGATGAATAGCGATGGACGATGCAGATGCGAAGGAGGATAACACTTTCTTAGATTTCACCTTGGCGAGGCCAAGGAAACAAAATCTGGATGATCGACCGAGAGACATTTAGCACTCCGCTTCTAATGTTCTCCTTGATGTGCTAGTGTACCCATTCATAGATATGGTTTGATATCTAAAACATCAAGTAAAAGGTCGGACTTCGGGAACACAAAAATCCATAGGGGCAACTAGGGAGTAAATCCTACGAAATCCTTAGGGGAGGTGGCCAACTTCATCAATCAAGATATTATAATAACAGGTCTTCCGGCTGGGTGTGTTGGCCACGACATCCACTTTACCGGTTATCGCGCGACCAATATTATAATTCTTGGGAAATATTCCAACCATCATATCTGCCTGAGATTCAGATCTGGTTGGTGTCAGGATATTCCAGACTCATCGAGTCTAGGAAGAAAAACGGAAGTTTGCAACACAAATCGACGAGATGACGTTGCGGGATTCTCGGGAGATGAACTACGATAGCAAGCTCCAAAACATGAGCTGGTTCTGCTACAAACATGTGAACACGTTGTTCCAGACAAGCATGACCACAAAGTAGTCTTATAATAAAACACTACCGAGTTCAGGAGGGGGAACCATCAACGAGGGTATCGAAGTCCTTACATGAGTCCAGATTAGCTCTTATGAAGGAACTTCTTCTCCTTGAACAAATCAATCAGTGGCTTGGTGTGCTAGGGATACATATAGATTGAAGGTTGCAAGTCTTCAAACCACAGCATTCTTCGCACGTGTGCATGACTGATTTGGAATGATTCCAAAGAAAGCAACATTGACTTTCTCGAATCCACGGCGGCAACTTGCAACAGATGCACATGAATTAAAGGAAGTCACTACCTACATCCGAACATATGCTTCATGAGCTAGCATGAACAAATGCTTTCAAAAGTTTCCAACACTAGCTTAATGTTCAGCAAAATTATGGAGAAGACAAGGATGTTGTCAATGGGCACAACAACAATTCATCTGAGTTTCATTTTAAAAGGAATTCCATAGTTAAGTGAACAAGTGATAGCATTGGTCAGACCCAAAAGATATAATGGTGTATGCTCGAGGGATCAACCACGAGTAAGACAACATTACGAATATCGTTGGTTCTGGTCTGATTGGATGATAGCCCATACTCAATCAAAGGTTTGGGTAAGATAATAGATCCAACAATTGTTCACGAGGACCAATTGATGAAGATATCATCTTTCTTCAACACACACACACACAAAAAAAGATATCCCTTAACATGAACTAAGTCGGACAAGCTTTTATCTTCCAACTCTCCAAGTTGTTGTTTAGCTTATCCAACTAGCTCAGGGTATCCAACACGGATTCTTGGAGAAGGGGTGGTTTACAGGAATAAACCAACTTGATCACGAGCTCAACACAGCGGTCAGGTAACAACCTGGTAATACTTCCGAGAAGATCTTCGGAAAATCACGAACCACCGATATGTTACTAAGCTCGAGAACAATCTTGCTTTTTGGGGCAAGACGATAGGATCAAATGAGTGAGGACTTGACAAGATCCTAACTCATCAATCGAAGGGTGCACTGAAATAAGGACTAGGTAGCACGATCAGTCTTAGAAGGATGATTCCAATAACCAACACACTAAGAATGAAATTATTGTCCTTTAACTACCAAGCAACGAGGTTGCTGGGAGTATTGATTTCACACATCACAATTCATTTGTCGGTATTCCGGTTGCATCAACACGAGGGCCGAGGAATGACTAATGATGGTGAGAAGTATCACTACGTCAAAATTGATGAGAGTTGGTGCAGTTCTCATGACAATTCTGACATAAAGGGGGTAATACTCCAAGGTAGAACAGAACCAAAAGCTGGATTGGCATTTGATCTGCGGAATACAACTACTTTGACCCAATCCTAGATATGGACGAGGTACTGGAGTTTGTTTCTCCAAGTCATTCAGGACAGAATGGCTTGACGGACCACAAGGGTAATAGGCATCGATAAACGAATGCATGCGTACCCTTGATATCAATTGATAGACGAAGGTCAGTAGACAACTAAAGAGGGACAACTCAAAGGAACATATAATTTTCTGAGTTGTGAATGCATAGATTAGCATGTCGAACGAGTTCAACATATTTCTTCCGGACAATCCATGCGGAAAGGTAGAACTGGCGGAGTCACAATTATGAATGGAGAACCCATAGAGAGCACTCCTGTTGTGATCTTTTGATCCAACAAACTTTTGCCGTAAGTGGTTCATGGTATTTGGAAGAAGGATATACCACGGACCTCGAGGACTATCGCAAAGTTACTAATATCCTGAAGGAACTAGCAATTACTATCAACATGAAGTAAGTAGAGTGAATCTCGGGTTCAAGAACCCAGGAACAGAATACTTATTACTAAGTAGCATCACGGGATGCTTTCGAGAATAGAAGCCAGAATCATCACACTGGGACACAAAACATGGCTAGACTACTAGATGATCCCCTGAGACACCTAGGGTCATAATAATAACTCCAACATAAATGTCAAGGCAATAGAATACCTCAACTCAACAATTAGTGTGATTGAGCTGGCATAACGGAACATCGAAACCAGCGGGAAGGGATTTTGCAAATGCATCAGACTATTTAGAAACCTGGGATGACTCGGACAGCATAAGGGCTGTAAATGCTCAGAAAAGATTTGATACATTCACAAAAATAGTGGCATAACCACTCAGAAGCACAATATCAAGGTCTCGAGATCAACAATTAACATACAGAAGTAGTAGGAACTGAAACGAGGCTTAAGTCCAACAATCTATAAGTCTACGGATTAGTAACACGTGATCCTGATAGAAAGAAGAGATAGCCTAGTTCTTAATCCCCGTAGAAGAGAAGATGATGACTCAGATCAGAAGGCATGAGGTATAAGGAGTAAAAAGAGCCTTACGTTCCATCCCACAATCAATTCCCTTATATAACTAAGATTTTCTAGACTCAACTTCGACCAGTTTGGCTTGGTAATCCTACAGGCAGTCAAGCTCTGATACCAACGCTGTCAGGACCCCGACTCAATGCCACATCGATCTAGCATGTAACACCTCATATCACTTTGCGGCCTCACGCACGGTATTCCCACGGCTGTCGCCTTACCTTAGCCCGGGACCGTTTGCGCCTTTTGGCACACGTATATGACAGTGTCGCTAGCATCCATATGATAAGGAGCCCGGGCTGACATGGCTAGTCGTAAACCCAAAGTGGCACAGACTTACAGGGACAGGCATCCATGACCCAGCATCGAACGTGTCGGTCATCAGCGAATGAATCCAGGCTGTAGCACTGGGCTAGCAGGACTCCGGTGAACCGGGCTGTAGCGGGCTAATAGGACTCCAGTATTCATCGCGTGACATTTCCCCGAAGGGACAGACACAGGAACGAAGAAGGACATATGCCGGCCAGCCTAAGTGTTCCGGAGCAGTAGCAAGCTACCATGGCTCAGTGGAAACACTAGGAGACATTTCCCGGTAAGAGAGGCTACTAAAGATAAACAACTAGATGGTCAGATCCCACACATACCAAGCATTTCAATAACATACACACAATATGCTCGATATGGGCAAATACAACATGGCATCACAACATGACTCTACGACTCAAGTAATTTATTCAATAGGCTCCGAGGAGCGAGATATTACAAACATGGGTCTCATGACCCAACAATCAGAGCATACAAGTCAAAGCACAAGCGGAAGCTATCATGTCTGAGTACAGACATCTATAAATGAAAAAGGCTGAGAAGCCTGACTATCTACCAGATCCTGCCGAGGGCACAAGATCGTAGCTGAGGTATCAAGCTAAACGTCGAAGTCCACGTGGAACTACTAGTGAGACCGAAGTCTCTCTGCAAAAACATAAAATAGGCAAACGTGAGTACAAATGTACCCAGCAAGACTTACATCAGAACTAACTACATATGCATCATTTTCAACAAGGGGATGGTGGGGTTTAACTGCAGCAAGCCAGCTTTGACTCGGTGGCTATCCTAAACTACCACTGCAAGCAACTCTTTTGAGGTGGCGCACACGAGTCCACATATTCACCATATCAATACACCACTATGGACCCGCTCCCGTCTCCCTACGAGAACGCCATCCATAGCACTCACGCTTATCTTGCGTATTTTAGGGTATCCACTTTCACTTGTCTATGAACTGATATAAGCAACCCAGAAGTCCTTTTCCGCGGACACGGCTATTCGAATAGATGATGTTAACCCTGCAGGGGTGTACTTCTTCATACATGTTTCCACCACTTAGCGTCTGCACACGACATGTGCTCGGCAGACTTCAAGCGAAAGCCGACGTGGGTGTAGACCACGACCTACCTAAACACTCAAGTCTCTAGTCCAGGTTTATCGCCTATTCGGGTTCCATCCATGAGGAGATCCGGCCGGAGTTTCGCTCACAGCCCCAAACGATGTGAACAGGGTTCCCGAGATACCAAACGGGCATCCGGTACACCGTGCCACGTACCTACCGCATCATAGCCCACCCCTACGGTCAGCGCTGTCCACGGCCTCCAGTAAGCTACAAACACCAGAAACTACTTGCAACTCCTGGACAGAGGACTAGGGTGAATAAGAAGTCGAGCGGGGTCATATTTCAGGGCCCAATGTATGGTAGTAGCTGAATCATGGATCACAAACACAGAACTCAGTTCCTAAGGACGGCTTCAATGAGACAACCCACCATGTACTCCTACATGGCCTCTCACCGACACCTTTTACCAAATCGTGTTCACACACTTAGCTCACACATAGTAGGACATGTTCACACACCTCTGATTCATCCTCGATGAATCAGACCTGACTCAACTCTAAGCAGTAGCAGGCATGACAAACAAGCATGAATGAGTAGGCACATCAGGGCTCAAACAACTCCTACTCATGCTAGTGGGTTTCATCTATTTACTGTGGCAATGACAGGTCATGCAAAGGATAAAGGGGTTCAGCTACCGCAGCAAGTAACAGATGAATCGGTGTTGTCCTAATGCAGTAAAAGAGAGCAGGAGCGAGAGAGTAGGATTGTATCGGAATGAACAAGGGGGTTTTGCTTGCCTGGCACTTCTGAAGATAACATTGAGTCTTCACCAGTGTCAACGATCACATCATCGGTATCACGTCTATCGAGAGGGGACAAATACCGGCAACACAGAAGGGAAAACAATCAATGCAATGCACAATATGATGCATGATCATGACATGGCAAAATGAATGTGTTTTGGGCTAATGCAACTAGCAACAGATTAAATGAAGTTGGTTTGAATACAAGATTCAAATTCAAACTCCATATGTGATTATTCAAATGCCTTTTAATTGATTTGTGCTAAACAGCAGCTATAAGTTGTTCTAACATGCATGAAAATGGTACAGATGGATTCCTTGAATTTTTCTGATAATTTTTCATATATAAATTATTTAATTTGGAGTTACGGTTAATTTTCTATGATTTTTAGAAGTTTTAGGCATTTTCTGGAATTTTCTGAATATTTAGAATTAAAATAATTCCAGAAAATGATTTATGGCGTCAGCACCACGTCACTGTGACGTCTGCAGGTCAAAGGCGTCGGCCAGGTCAAACCTGACCAGTGGGGTCCACTGGTCAGTGACCCAGTCAACTAACCAAGTTAGTTTAGCCCTAACTAACTTAGTTAGCCGGGCGGGGCCCGCATGTCAGTGGCCTATCTAATTAGCTAACTTAATTAACGCTAACTAATCTGACCCTAATCAAGCAGGCGCCTGGGCCCACACGTCAGGGGGTCAAACCCCGGGTCAAACCCGCCGGAGTTGACCCGCGGCTTGTCGCCGGCGACGCCAGCAACGGCGGAGGGCGTCGGAAACGCTGCTCCGGCCACGGTTTGATGCGCGGGTGGGTGCTACGAGTAGCTGGCGATGTGGCGCATCCAACGGTGGCGGTGTTTGGTGCTGGGGTGGCCGGAGTTAACGGCGGCGAGCTCTTTTGCGGCCGCCGGAGTTCGGCTATCGACGGAAACTATGCCACAGAGCACGGGAGGAGCAGCAGTTGGGTGATTTGAGCTCCTTCGGATGCGCTGAGCGCGTTGGCGGGCTCATAAGCAAGCGGTGACGGCTGTGGCCGCGACGGCGCCATGGCCGGCGGCGAGGGATTCTCGGGCAAGGTGGTGGGGCTAGCTAGAGAGGGAGGTGGGGCACGGGGAGAGGGGGAATCAGGTCGAGGGCTCACCGCGGAGCTGCAGGGAGGGTTAGTGGGCTCGGGGGCGCGCCGGAGTGGCCGAATCGACGGAGAAGATCCTCGGCGGCCAGCGAGGGGGAAAACGTCGGGGGCGGCGTTCCGGGGCTCTTCTGGTCGCGTGAGACGACGAGGAGGACGAGGGAGGACCGGCGGAGCTCTGGGAGGCGTCGGGGAGACGAGACGGTGGCTGTGGCCGCGCGAGCGCTGGTCGGCGGCGACGGCCTCCATTCGGTCGCGTGAGGGAGAGAGAGCAGAGGAGAGGGAGGAGCGAGGGAGAGCTACGGGAGAGTGAGAGAGGTCGTGGGGAACGAGGGGGGGGGAGTGCGTGGCTCCCTGGGGTGCCTCCAGCGGCGAGCAGGTAAGCAGGAGGTGGCCGGAGCTCTTCGGGCGCGCGCCACGCCTCGCCTCTGCCTACTGGCAGAGGAAGAAGAGGACAAGGGGGGAGGAGGTGGGCTGGGCCAGCGGGAGGAGCTGGCCAGCTGGGCCGGCTACAGGTAAGTGGCCCAGGTAGGCTTCTGTTCTTTTTATTTTTTTTCTTCTGTTTTGTTTTTTTATTTAATCTTTTGCCACTGTTTTGAAATAAAACAAATTCAAAAACAGTGACAAAATTCCCCTGAACATTTTATTTAGCACAATGGAATTATACCAAAGCACATAAAAATGTTTCAGTTATTTGAACATATATTCAGTAATATTTGGATATAAGTTCAAATTCAAAATAGTATTGATTTAAATTCAAAGTCCCAAAAATAAAACCTTAAAAATGTTTAATATTTTGGTTGGGACCAGAACCCTTGCCAAAAATTATCAAACATTTAGGAAGAGCATTTTGGAACAATGAATGAGATTTTTAGGGTTTTTGCCCTTCTTTTATTTAGGGTTTTGAGGCTTCTAAATTCCTCAGTTCAGGTTTCAAAAATTTAAATATGATGCTCAGATGGAAGCAAGCATAGGACAGGCCAGAACTAGGAGGTGACAGCGCGCCATGCCAAACACCCGATTCGCACCAGCCCAGAAAAAGAAAAAGAAAAAAGAACACCAGACTCATCGACCCCGACCTGTTCGATCCCCAATCTCACCCCTCTCCCTCTCTATCTCGCCACCCACACACCCTAACCCTAACCCGACCGCGCCGCCGCTCCCAACCTGCGCGCCTCCGCCCCAAACCACCCGCCAGTCCCTCGCGCCACCACATCTCGGACCCCGGCCTCCCTTCCCTTAGTCCGCAGTAGCAGCAACGCCGTCTGCGACGGAGGAGCACCGTCCGCCGCCGAGGAACAGCAGCGCCGTCCGCCACCAAGGATCCACCGCGCGCCGGGAACAGCAGCACCATACGTCGGAGGATTCGCCGCACCGAATGCTATTGAGGAGCAGCCTGCCGTTCTTCTTCCTCCACCGGCGACCCCTGTCTCGGCCCCGCCTCCAGATCTGAACAAGTAAGATGCAGTTTTTTTCCTTACCTATCTTCTCGTATGTTGCTATATGGAGTCCATATTTTATTGTGAATGGTTTATAATCTGATGGTATGCCTTGCGTGATTATAGTCGGGTGGTTCCAGGTCTAGGTCATGGCATCAGTGGTGTGGCGTTGTTCTGTTTTCTCAATGAATAGCAGTCGCTTGTTGGATGTGAATTGCTACTGTAAGTCATCTCAGCGAGTAGTATTGCCCCCCTAAAGAAAGGAGTATCGACACAATACACAAAATTATTAGGCTGCAGATAGTATGGGGTACATTAGTACATGGACATAAAAAAGTAAAGGATATACATGATAGTGTTTGCTTGTCTTTGTCAGTTTTTTTAATTTTCTTTTTGAGTGGCTTCACACACATGTGTTTTTCCGCCTTACTGTATCGCCGCAGAGACAATACTTGCAGGGATTGTGAAAAATAACTTGAAGCATGCCCATTAGTTAGTAGAGCATATATTTGCATTGCAGCGATGACTTTATTAGGTGTGTGTTCACTTCTAGGTCACTGCATCATGTCAAAAAAACCCGGCACTGCTACAATTTCTGAAAGAAAAGGAAGTTCATGTGAAGAACCATGGCGACACATATGAGGAAAATATATTTGAGTCAATATATATACACATATAAATGGATGGAAGGAATGTTCATAAATATTTTCTATTTCTTCTTTTCTGTGAGGGAAAGACAGTTTATTACTCCCTCCGTCCCATAATATAAGAGCGTTTTTGACACTAACACTACACTAGTGTCAAAAACACTCTTATATTATGGGACAGAGGGAGTACTTGTTAGTTTGAAAACCTGTAAAGAAGATAGTCTGCAGTAAAATGTGTATAAAAAATATAGGTCAATGATATACTGTGATAATTCCTCCTTGTTTTTTTGTCTGCAATAGTTGATTAAATTTTTTGAGGGGGGTTCAAAAAAACACTTCATGAGCTTATTTTTGAATGGCTGAATAGATTAGTTATGTTCTAATCCGAAGTTCGGCAAGTGTTCTTCACGTGTTAGATTTTCCTGCGATTCAAAATCCTGCCCACCTATTCTAAACCCAAATCTGTATTATCCACTCGTCAAGCCAATGAAGGCCCAGTGGCTTTGATGCACGCCCATTACCCAATAATAAAAGTAGAAGAACCTATAAACATAGGAAAGATTAACATGCACGTGCTTTTTCGAAAGGTCTTCTTGTAAGTTTGCCTTTTAATGTGTATACATGAGCTGGTTTTCTACTGTCAATTTTGACTCAACTTGAACATCTCAATAATGAACCCTTTTTGCACATGACATTTTTGAATTATCTCCTCACGGCAGCAGGTGATTTTCTCATGGATGTTTGCACAGGAGCTTGTTATTGCTTCCATATATACTGGTTTCGTTCAGCTGGTCAAGTTGCTGTTGCTCCCTCCGCTACGCAGAACAGTACCCCTGGAGATGCGTGGAGTAGGCTAGTCCTCTGACCATAACAATTGGCTGCTACTGACGACACGAGGTGATCTTATATGTTCAATTCTTAATTGTTGTTTCAAATCCTTGGACTAGTGGCTGGGATTGTATTAGTTATTTGGAGATACCTATTTGTACTGATGTTCAGTTAGTAAGTTGAATATAGCCCTCTTGTTCTAGCCATGTGCAGTTGAATTGAATATTTTTGGTCCGCTTCTCACTCTTGATTTTTGCAAAAAAAAAATCTAAAATCCTTGGTCAGTGGCATGTTAATTATACATTGCTAGCTAGTTCTATGCACATACAATACTTGGTTGGGACTGAAAACTGTAGCACTTGAGCAAGAAAGGCTGACTACCGATTCATTAGTATGTCAATAAAGTCAATCTGGTCTTCCTCTATGAACTTGTTATGGCTCATTAATAGCATGGTTTTGCTCACTGAAATAGGAGAGGAGCTGCACAAGACAGAAAAAGCACAAATGGCCAAGTACACTTGACGGAAGATTGACGAAACAGAGAGGAAGAGAGCACAGGTAAAAACTGAGACCAAAGGCACTGATACTTGAGTAATAGTTCCAGTAAGCTCACAGTACTACTTCCACAACCACGAATGGTAAATTTTAGAAGTACAAATGAAAGCATAGAAATTAACACAAATTGCTAGTTTAGGTCTTCAATGATTTCCGAACGGATTGAAAGTCCAAGCCTTGATGAATTGATAGTCCACACATGTTTTGCGAAGTATTTTAAATGAAATTGCAATTGAAATCTAGATGCAGCTACTGTAGATATATTTGTTGCAATTAGTACACATTTTCCCCCTATCCAAGGTCTTCTACTATTTCAATACCCATTATATGTGAAAATCTGTGGTGATAAAAGAAACACATCTACAGTCTGTAATTTGTTCCTAAAAGTGAAACTTAAGAATGTCAGTGAGTGGTGAAATGTACACTCTTGTTTGATCTAATTTATGGATTCCATTTCCTTGTACTTCTAAGAAAATAATTAAGTCTTGCATTAGGTATAGAACACAAAGACAACATTAGTTGCATCTTTTATTGAGGAAGAAACTCATTAGATCTATCTAAGTCGAACAAGTGTATTTCTAAACTGTCATATTTATTCACAGATTTTGCCTGCTTGCTTCAAAACAGAAATGTGGCTTTTGCTTGCTGATAATTTTGGTTATGGTGTGGCTGCCTATTACTCAAGATGATCTCATATCATATCATCAATTTCAGGAACATTATCTCAGCTGTCGTTGATTTCAGAACAAATCGTTGGCATTGTACCTTCAAGGGAGTATCCTTTTGCCTACTGAGCACACAGAACAAATGCGTCTATATATTTATTTAAGGGAAACAACATGCTCCCATTTTTGGTCAATCGGTGGATCTGACTAATACATAACTATATATATATGTGTGTGAGGTATTATTCATGTGTCATTTTTTGTAATTCGAGTAAGCTGAAACTGATGGTCTCAGATGGTTTGTGTATTAACTTTGATCAGAACTTGCATCTACAAATACTGAGTAGTGGGTTGCCTTTTGTGCAGGAATTTGCAGCAGGATCCCTTGCTTGTGCTCTCCGCCTGTCCTCACTCCTTAGACCTTCCCTTTGCTTATCACCATACATTTTATTTAGAGTGGTGTCAAGATGCATCTCCTCTGCCAAGATGATGGGCAGAGGGCCTAAGCTCTAGTTGAGCTCCTCCACCAAGCATGTGTTGTATATTGTACGATGTTTTCATCGTTAATGTTTGCAATCTAATGCTTTGCTCTGCTATTTTAATTTCATGTAACATGCATACTCTCATTATCTGTACGCATGTGTTTGTAATAACTTGTACGCATGAGTTTGTAAGAAGTTGAATGCTGGTATGATGCTTTATTTTCTACAAAGTTGGGCTATATGCTCATGGCTGCTTCCTGATAACTGTGCATGTAACTGGGTTTCTTCACTTCATTTAAATGATTAGTATGTTTAGGGCTTTGACCTATGCATATAACAACACTACCAAGCCAGTTTGTTGTACATCTTCTGTTTTTGGTTCTTTGGACTCAAGAGTAACTCAGAAGTTAGAACGAATGTATTATGATAATACTGCTCAAACATACGGTGATTTTGCAGGGTCAAATGGCGGGAAGTATCAAGTCGAAGATATTATGGCTTTTGTACATCTTCTATTTTCTTTAAATGAAAGTTGATGTCGGTTTGGTGATCGAAGACTTAGGCTCTTCCATAGTGTTTTGTAGAGTGATTGAACACTTAAGTCTCTTATGAACTAGGCCCATATTATGTAACATGCCACAACTTGTATGTTGACTTGAGTATTTTTTCAATGGTTGTAGCAAGGAAAACTAATGGGTCTTCTATATATGTTGAATAAATGCGTTGGTCAATGGCATTTTGTGATGAATAGAAGAGTGTAATTGTTGGTATATCTATTGCAAAGTGAACATGAATTGAATATTTTGAATTTATTTTCATGTTAATATATGTTGCATTTGCATTTGTGCTGAAATGTATAAGCCTGGCAGCAAATGTGTCAGAAAAACTATTGGAGGTCGCAAAGACTGTTGGCATAGCATACTTACAGAGAAATTGTCGGGGTAGCAACGGTCGTTGCACTATCTGTCGGTATAACACACTGTCAAACGATCTGTCGGCATAGAATACTCTATCGCTCAAGAAATGTCTGTCGCTATAGCCCTCACCAACCCAGTCAAACTGTCCGTCGGCATAGATTTATCTGTCGCTAACGACTTTTCCCGGCAGGACTATAGGCGACAACTCCTTTCTGTCGCCAAAAGTCTTTCCCGACACTAAATGTGTCGCCTTAGGTGACCTATGCCGACAGATTGTTTGACGTTGCTTTGAGTGTCGTGGTGTAGTGATTATAGCATTCAAAGACTTTTCTTTAAGCTTAACTAATAATTTCTTAAGATTAGATCTATCATTGCAAGCTAAAAAGTCTCTAGCAGTTTCTTCATCCATAACATAACCCTCAGGCACAACAAGCAATTCGTATCTAGGGGGAGAATCTTCATCATCACTTTCATCAATATTATCAGTTTTAATAATTTCATTCTCTCTTACCCTAGCAAGTTGTTCATCAAGAAATTCACCTAGTGGCATAGTATTATCAAGAATAGAAGTAGTTTTATCATAAGTATCATGCAAAGCAGAAGTGGCATCATTAATAACATGCGACATATCAGAATAAATAGCAAGAGTAGGTGTCGCCAATTTACTCAAAACAGAAGGTGAATCAAGTGCAGAGCTAGATGACAGTTCCTTACCTCCCCTCGTAGTTTAGGGAAAAATCTTGGTTATTTTATCTTTCAAGTTCTTCATAGTGATCAGCAGAGATAAATCCCAAGTGACTCAAAGAATAGAGCTATGCTCCCCGGCAATGGTGCCAGAAAATAGTCTTGATAACCCACAAGTATAGGGGATTGCAATAGTTTTCGAGGGTAGAGTATTTAACCCAAATTTATTGATTCGACACAAGGGAGCCAAAGAATATTCTCAAGTATTAGCAGCTGAGTCATCAATTCAACCACACTTGAAAACTTACTATCTGCAGCAAAGTATTTAGTACCAAAGTAGTATGATAGTAATGGTAACGGTAGCAAAACTAATAGTTTTGGTTTTATAGTGATTGTAACAATAGCAACGAAAAGTAAATAAGCGAAGATCAATATGTGAAAAGCTTGTAGGCATTGGATCAGTGATGGATAATTATGTCGGATGTGATTCCTCGTGCAATAGTTATAATATAGGGTGACACAGAACTAGCTCCAGTTCATCAATGTAATGTAGGCATGTATTTGAATATAGTCATAGATGCTTATGGAAAAGAACTCGCATGAGATATTTTGTCCTACCCTCCCATAGAAGCAGGGTCCTATTGGAAACTAAGGGATATTAAGGCCTCCTTTTAATAGAGTACTGGACCAAAGCATTAACACTTAGTGAATACATGAACTCCTCAAAGTACGGTCATCACCGGTAAGTATCCCGATTATTGTCACTTCAGGATTAACGGATCATAACACATAATAGGTGACTATAGACTTGCAAGATAGGATCAAGAACTCACATATATTCATGGAAACATAATTGGTTCAGATCTGAAATCATGGCACTCGGGCCCTAGTGACAAGCATTAAGCATAGCAAAGGCATAACAACATCCATCTCAGAACATAATGGATACTAGGGATCAAACCCTAACAAAACTAACTCGATTACACGATAAATCTCATCCAACCCATCACTGTCCAGCAAGCCTACGATGGAACTACTAACGCACGGCGGTGAGCATCATGAAATTGGTGATGGAGGAAGGTTGATGATGACGATGGTGATGGATTCCCCTCTCCGGAGCCCCGAACAGACTCCAGATCAGCCCTCCCGAGAGAGATTAGGGCTTGGCGGTGGCTCCATATCGTAAAACACGATGGATCCTTCTCTCTGATTTTTTTCTCCCCGAACATGAATATATGGAGTTGGAGTTGAGGTCGGTGACGAATCACGGGGCCCATGAGGCAGGGGGCCGCGCCCCCACCCTCGTGGACAGGGTGTGGGCACCCTAACGTTGATTCTTTCGCCAGTATTTTTTATATATTCCAAAAATATTCTCTGTTGATTTTCAGGTCATTCCGAGAACTTTTATTTCTGCACAAAAATAACACCAAGGCAATTCTGCTGAAAACAGTGTCAGTCCGGGTTAGTTCCATTCAAATCATGCAAGTTAGAGTGCAAAACAAGAGCAAAAGTGTTTGGAAAAGTAGATACGATGGAGACGTATCATGGTACTCCGTACCGGGTGGTGATGTCTGCAATGAAGGTCATAGCAGTCGGACCATTCAACTTCTTGATTGGCCTGGCTTCAATCCACTTGGTGAACTTGTCCACAACAACAAGCAGATGGGTCATGCCGCCGCGTGCTGTCTTGAATGGCCCCACCATGTCCAATCCCCAGACGGCAAAGGGCCAAGCCAAGGGAATGGTCTTGAATGCAGAAGCCGGTAGATGCTGCTGAGAGCTGAACTACTGACGACGTTTGCAATGCTTGACTAACTCCTTGGCATCTTCCAAAGCAGTCGGCCAAAAGAAACCATGGCGGGAAGCCTTGGCAACAAGGGATCTGGAGGCCGCGTGGTGGCCGCACTCGCCTTGGTGGATATCTTTGAGGACTGCTTGGCCTTTCTCTGATTCTACACAGCGCTGGAAGACTCCAGTCACGCTGCATCTGACACGCTCTCTGTTTACTATCGTGTAGGCTCCTGCTCGCGCTGCACTTCGGGTGTCTCTCTGCCTGAAGGGGCCCACCGCCCGTGGGCCGCGCTGACAGCCCGTCGTGGGTGGCATCAGGGTCAACATGGCAACAGTGCCGCGCCGGATGGGTCATGGCCACCCCGTACGGCGCACTGTGCCTAGCGTGCTCCGGGATTCGGGGGTGGCAGGCTTTACTGTAGCCACGCCCGGCCACATCGCCGTTATGTGGATGCAGACTTCGAGGGTACGATCTTGACCGCTTTGTGGGAGTCGACTTCTCGCGGCCGGTTTCTTGGAGCCGGCCCTCCCACGGCTTTCTTCATGAGGGCTAAAGCCGGGCTGCCTTCCCATAGTCGGCCTAGGAGACAGCCGGCAAGGGGAAGGCGGCCCCATGTCTTGGATTCTTGAGGGCCGGATCGGCTCGTAATTTTTCAGAAGGGCCAGGGGGAGCCGCCTAGGCTACCCGTGGTCATTTACTCCGACACCACCGTTGACGACGACTCCTACTACTCGGGAGGTGCCTACTACTACGTGCACCCGGTGACGACGACCAGGAGTAGTTTAGGAGGATCCCAGGTAGGAGGCCTGCGCTCTTTTGATCTGTACCCCAGTTTGTGCTAGCCTTCTTAATGCAAACTTGTTTAACTTATGTCTGTACTCAGATATTGTTGCTTCCGCTGACTCATCTATGATCGAGCTCTTGTATTCGAGCCCTCGAGGCCCCTGGCTTGTAATATGATGCTTGTATGACTTATTTTATTTGTAGAGTTGTGTTGTGATATCTTCCCGTGAGTCCCTGATCTTGATCGTACACGTTTGCGTGTATGATTAGTGTACGGTCAAATTGGGGGCGCCACAGTGCGACTGTTGCAGTCCCCGAGCTGCTTGGTAAAGTCCCCAGGCCGACTGCGGCAGCCCCCAGGCTGGGTTGTGAAGTTCCTGGGCCAGGTGCGGATGTAGCAGTCACCGCGCCGCCTGCTGAAGTCCCCGGGCCGGCTGCTGTAGCCCCCAAGTCGGATCCGACTGCTTCTGGAGGAGCCGGCACGAAGATGGACTCAGATTCTGGAGAAGGCTCGATTGACGGCTTGCGGAGGCACTGAAGGGAGACGCCGGCTAGTATTGCTTGATAGGTGGAGCCAATCCGTGCAAGGGCATCAGCTGGCTCATTTTCATTCCGGGGCACATGAAGGAACTCGCACCCTTCAAAATATCCGCTGAGTTGCTGAACGAGGAAACGGTAGCTCGCCATGTTTCCATCCTTGGCATCCCAGTCGCCAGACGACTGTTGGACTACCAAGTCGGAGTCGATCTCTTTGGACAACCGGAGGCCGTGTATTACTGCTTCATACTCTACTACGTTGTTGGAGGCGGCAAAATGGATTTGCAATGTGTATCTAAGCTTGTCGCCTTTGGGAGAGATGAGAACAATGTCGGCTCCCAAGCCGATGCGCATCTTCGAGCCATCAAAGTGCATTTGCCAATAAGTGGAGTCCGGAGCTGGCGAGAAGTACTGGGTCTCGGCCCAGTCGACAAGGAAGTCGGCTAGTGCTTGGGACTTGATGGCGGTGCGTGGCTGGTAGAAGATTGTGTAGGGGGCAGCTCGATGGCCCATTTGGCCACTCAGCCAGATGCATCTCTGTTGCCAATGATTTCGGCAAGTGGGGCACTGGAGACAACCGTGATTGGGTGCTCTTGAAAGTATGGTTTCAGCTTCTTGGTGGCAAAGTGCACGCCGTAGCACATCTTCTGGTAGTGAGGGTAGTTCTGCTTTGAGGTTGACAACACTTCTCTATAGTAATATACAGGCCTCTGGACCGGCTGTGCCCTGCCGGCCTCTGGGCGCTCTACCACCATGGCAACTTGACCACCCGGCTAGTGGCGGCAATGTAGAGGTACATGGGTTCCTTATCAGCCGGAGCCGCCAGGACAGGCGGCATGGTGAACATCTTTTTCAACTGGAGAAAAGCTTCATCCACCTGGTCATTCCACTTGAAATGAGTGGTCTTCTTCATGAGCTGGTACAGGGGAAGAGCTTTCTCTCCCGGTCGACTAACGAAACGGCTGATGGATGCCAAACAGTCGGTGAACTTCTGGACATCTCTCAGTCGGGTGGGTTTCTCCATCCTCTCGATGGCCTTGATTTTCACAAGGTTGCACTCAATGTTGCGTTCTGAAGCCGAGGAGCTGGCTGGCTAGTACTCCGAACACACACTTCTCTCGGTTGAGCTTGATCTGAAATCGGCGCAGATTTTCAAAAGTTTCCTTGAGATCTTCCAAGAGAGTGATGCGCTTCTTTGTCTTCACCACGATATCATCCTCATAGACATGGGCATTTCTGTCGAGCTGCTTGAGGAGGCATTTCTGCATGCAACGCTGGAACGTGGCACTGGCATTTCTCAAGACGAATGTCATGGTTAGGTAGCAGAAGGCTCCAAATGGTATGATGAAGGCGGTCTTCAGGCGGTCTGCCGAGTTCAGCTTGATCTGATGATATCCTGGGTAGGCATTCAAGAAGCTCAACATCTCGCATCCAGTTGTGGAGTCTATCACTTGAGCAATCCGAGGCAAGGGAAACAAATCTTTTGGGCAAGCTTTGTTGAGACTGGTGTAATCAAGGCACATGCCCCACTTGTTGTTCTTCTTCAGTACAAGGACTGGGTTGGCAAGCCACTCTAGAAAAACCACTTCCATGATGAAGCCGGCTGCCAGAAGCCAGGCTATCTCCTCACCAACAATTATTCTATTTTCCTCTGACAGTCGGTGGAGGGGTTGTTTGACTGGTTTGGCATCTGCTCTGACATGTAACTTGTGCTCGGCGAAATCCATCGGAACACCCGGCATGTCCTTGGGGGACCATGCGAAGATGTCCCGATTCTCACGAAGGAAATCGACGAGCTCGCTTTCCTATTTGCTATCAAGGATGGCACCTATGACAGCAAATTTCTCCGGGTGCTCAGGGTCCAAAGGGATCTTCTTAGTTTCTTTGGCCGGCTGGAAGGAGCCCTAGGTATCTAACTCTTTGGGCTCTAGCGACATGTCCGGCTGCTTGCTGGCCATGGCCACCACCCGGTCCAGGAGCTTCTTCTCATCAGCAATCACAAGGGACTCAGCCAGCTTGGTGCTGGCCACGGCGCAATCGGGCAACTTCTTGTAGTCTCCAGATATCATGATAATGCCCTTGGTTCATGGCATCTTCATCTTGAGGTAAGCATAGTGTGGCACCACCATGAACTTGGCCAGAGCAGGCCGGCCCAGGAGCACATGATAAGGGCTTTCGAGGTCCACCACCTCAAACCAAATTTCTTTGCGGCGGAAGTGATCCTTGTCTCCGAAGATGACGTCTACCTTGACCTTGCCGATTGGTGAGGCCAGGCACAATACCATGGAAAACGGTCCGGCTGGGCTAGAGTCGCCTTTCTTTAATGCTTAACTTTTCCATGGTATCACGATATAGAATGTTGATGTTGCTGCCACCATCTATCAGAATCCTGGAGAAGCGAGTAGCTCGCCTCTCTGTTGCGAGGGTGGCATCAAGCACCAGAGCATAGGAGCCCGGAGAGGGCATCACCTCCGGGTGGTCAGCCCGGCTCCAGCTGATGGGCTTCTCAGACCAATGCATGAATTCTTGAGCACTTGAGGCAACGACGTTCACCTCTCGGAGCTGCTAACGTCAGCTATCGATCATCCGCCACGCTAGTGAAGACTACACAAGCACCATGCTCTTCAGGATAATCATCTTGGATCGCACCGATTGCTGGACGGGCGGCCGGTGATATGTCTCCAACGTATCTATAATTTTTGATTGTTCCATGCTATTATATTATCTGTTTTCAATGTTAATGGGCTTTATTTTACACTTTTATATTATTTTTGGGACTAACCTATAAACCCAAGGCCTAGTGCAAATTGTTGTTTTTTTCCCATTTCAGTGTTCCACAGAAAAGGTATATCAAACGGAATCCAAACGGAATGAAACCTTTGGTAATGTGATTTTTGGAACAAACGTGATCCAAAGGACTTGGAGTGGACGTCAAGAAACAAACGAGGAGTCCACAAGGCAGGGGGCGCGCCCTCCCTCCTCGTGGGCCCCTCGTCGCTCAACCGACCTACTTCTTCCTCCTATATATACTCATATACCCTGAAAACAACCAGGAGCACCACCAAACCCTATTTCCACTGCCACAACCTTCTGTACCCAAGAGATCCCATCTTGAGGCCTTTTCCGGAGCTCCACCGGAGGGGGCATCGATCACGGAGGGCCTCTACATCAACTCCATGGCCCCTCCGATGATGTGTGAGTAGTTTACTTCAGACCTTCGGGTCCATAGTTATTAGCTAGATGGCTTCTTCTCTCTCTTTGAATCTCAATACAAAGTTCTCCTCGATCTTCTTGGAGATCTATTTGATGTAACTCTTTTTGCGGTTTTTTTGTCGAGATCCGATGAATTGTGGGTTTATGATCAAGTCTATCTATGAACAATATTTGATTCTTCTCAGAAATATTTTATGTATGATTGGTTATCTTTGCAAGTCTCTTCGAATTATTAGTTTGGTTTGGCCTACTAGATTGATCTTTCTTACAATGGCAGAAGTGCTTAGCTTTGGGTTCAATCTTTCGGTGCTCGAACCCAGTGACAGAAAGGGAAACGACATGTATTGTATTGTTGCCATCGAGGATAAAAAATATGGGGTTTATATCATATTGCTTGAGTTTATCCCTCTACATCATGTCATCTTAACTAATGCGTTACTCTGTTCTTATGAATGTAATACTCTAGATGCATGCTGGATAGCGGTCGATGTGTGGAGTAATAGTAGTAGATGGACGCAGGAGTCAGTCTACTTGTCACAGACGTGATGCCTATATACATGATCATGCCTAGATATTCTCATAATTATTCTCTTTTCTATCAGTTGCTTGACACTAATTTGTTCACCCACTGTAATACTTATGCTATCTTGAGAGAAGCGACTAGTGAAACCTATGGCCCCTGGGTCTATTCTCCATCATATTAATCTTCCGTCAACAAGCTATTTCCATTACCTTTTATTTTGCAATCTTTACTTTTAATCTTTATCATAAAAATACCAAAAATATTATTTTATCATCCCTATCAGATCTCACTCTCGTAAGTGACCGTGAAGGGATTGACAACCCCTTTATCGCATTGGTTGCGAGGTTCTTATTTGTTTGTGTAGGTAAGAGGGACTTGCGTGTGGCCTCCTACTAGATTGATACCTTGGTTCTCAAAAACTGAGGGAAATACTTCCACTACTTTGCTGCATCACCCTTTCCTATTCAAGGGAAAACCAACGCAGTGCTCAAGAGGTAGCAAGAAGGATTTCTGGCGCCGTTGTCGGGGAGTCTACGCACAAGTCAAGACATTCCAAGTACCCATCATAAACTCTTATCCCTCGCATTACATTATTTGCCATTTTCCTCTCGTTTTCCTCTCCCCCACTTCACCCTTGCCGTTTTATTCGCCCTCTTTTTCCGTTCCCCTTCTCATTTCCAGTTCACCTCTTTTTGCTTGTTTCTTGTTTGCCTATGTGTTGGATTTCTTGGTTCATCGTTATGTATAGTCCTTTATCTACTCCTTTGTCTCCCGAGAATGAGGTCCTCAATGTTAAACAAAGGAAGGGAGAAAATCTAAAAGATGCTTGGTACAGAATTTGCAATGCGCAAAATAGATCTACTAGGAAGCTATCTACTTCCATTCTTCTTCACAATTTTTATGTAGGCATCATTCCTTGGAATGTATATATTCTTGATACCATTACCGGAGGAAATTTCTTGGGTAGCCACACTTTTGATTCTTATAATGCTATGGTAGATTTGTTTGGCACACCACCTCTCTTGGTTAATGGAACTATGTTAATTTTGGAACATGTTATGCAAAGGCTTGATATTATTGAAAATAAAGTTGCCACTGTTGAATTGATTGAGAATTTGGATAAAAATATCCACAACCAAATTACCCAATATGGATCTAAGTTAGGAGTGATTCTGAAAAGTTTTAAAGAAAAAGAACCCGTAGTGAATGAAAGAATAGATCAAGATTACGAAAGAATTGATAAGCTTGAGCGTATTATTACCAACTTAGGGTCCGCTTTTTCTGTTGTATGGAATACTTCAAATCCTCCTACCAAAGTTGCCAAACTAATGTATGTTCCTAAAAATAAGGGCGAAACTTCTAGTAAGGAAAATTTGGATCTCAAATCCATAAGTGTTCACCCCAACTTTCTCGCTACCATTAAGGAACCTTTTGCTACAAATGATTTTCTTGATTTCTTGCCTAAGAGTTTTATAATTAATAAAAATAAGGAAACCCCCAAGGGTTATAAGTGTTCTATTGAAGAATTGCATACCAAAGATGACAATACCTAGATCTTTCCTTCCTTTTATGCCTAGCTAGGGGCGTTAAACGATAGTGCTTGTTGGGAGCAACCCAATTATATTTTTGTTCCTTGCTTTTTGGTTCTATTTAGTAATAAATAATTCATCAGGCCTCTGTTTAGATGTGATTTTATGCTTTTAATTAGTGTTTGTGCCAAGTAGAACCTTTGGGAAGACTTGGGGAAAGTCTTTGCGATCTTGCTGTAAAAAACATAAACTTTCGCGCTCACTAGATTTGATGCCACTTTTTACTGGAGAGTGATATTTAGTTAATTCTTTTTTAAGATGATTAATAGATAAATTCCTCACGTCCAGAAATTTATTTTAGAATTTTTGGGGTTCCGTAAGTATTCGAAACCTACTTATTACTACAGACTGTTCTGTTTTTGACAGATTCTGTTTTTGTGTGTTGATTGCTTATTTTGATGAATCTATGGTTAGTAATAGAGTTTATGAAGCGTAGAAAAGTTGGAATACAGTTGGTTTAACACCAATGTAAATAAATAATTAGTTCATTACAGTACCTTGAAGTGGTGGTTTGTTTTCTTTTACTAACGGAGCTCACGAGATTTTCTTTTATGTTTTGTGTGGTGAAGTTTTCAAGTTTTGGGTAAAGATTTGATGGATATGGAAAAAGGAGAGGCAAGAGCCTAAGCTTGGGGATGTCCAAGGAACCCCAAGGTAAAATCCAAGGACAAACAAAAGCCTAAGCTTGGGGATGCCCCGAAAGGCATCCCCTCTTTCGTCTTCGTCCATCGGTAACTTTACTTGGAGCTATATTTTTATTCACCACATGATATGTGTTTTGCTTGGAGCATCTTGTATGATTCGAGTCTTTGCTTTTTAGTTTACCACAATCATCCCTGCTGTACACACCTTTTGGGGGAGACACACATGAATCAGAATTTATTAGAATACTATATGTGCTCCACTTATACATTTTGAGCTAGATAATTTTGCTCTAGTGCTTCGCTTATATCTTTTAGAGCATGGTGGTGGTTTTATTTCATAGAAATTATTGATCTCTCATGCTTCACTTATATTATTTTGAGAGTCCCTTAGAACAGCAAGGTAATTAGCTTTGGTTATGAATTTAGTCCTAATATGATAGGCATCCAAGATCGATATAATAAAAACTTTCATAAAAAGTGCATTGAGTACTAGGAGAAGTTTGATACTTGATGATTGTTTTGAGATATAAAGGTGGTAATACTAGAGTTTGCTAGTTGAGTAGTTGTGAATTTGAGAAATACTTGCGTTGAAGTTTGCAAGTCCCGTAGCATGCACATATGGTGACCGTTGTGTAACAAATTTGAAACATGAGGTGTTATTTGATTGTCTTCCTTATGAGTGGCGGTCGGGGAAGAGCGATGGTCTTTTCCTACAAATATATCCCCCTAGGAGCATGCGCTTAATGCTTGGTTTTTGATGACTTGTAGATTTTTGCAATAAGTATGTGAGTTCTTTATGACTAATGTTGAGTCCATGGATTATACGCACTCTCACCCTTCCATCATTGCTAGCCTCTTCGGTACCGTGCATTGCTCTTTCTCACCTTGAGAGTTGGTGGAAACTTCGCCGGTGCATCCAAACCCCATGATATGAGACGCTCTGTCACACATAAACCTCCTTATATCTTCATCAAAAGAGCCACCATACCTACCTATTATGGCATTTCCATAGCCATTCCGAGATATATTGCCATGCAAATTTCCACCGTTCCATTTATCATGACACACATCATCATTGTCATATTGCATTGCATGATCATGTAGTTGACATCGTATTTTTGGCAAAGCCACCATTCATAATTTTTCATACATGTCACTCTTGATTCATTGCCCTTCCCGGTACACCGCCAGAGGCATTCATATAGAGTCATACTTTGTTCTAGTATCGAGTTGTAATCATTGAGTTGAAATAAATAGAACTGTGATGATCATCATTAATAGAGCATTGTGCCCAAAAAAGAGAAATAAAAAGGGGAAATGCTACTATCCTTTTTTCCACACTTGTGCTTCAAAGTAGCACCATGATCCTTATGATAGAGAGTCTCTTGTTTTGTCACTTTCATATACTAGTGGGAATTTTTCATTATAGAACTTGGCATGTATATTCCAACAATGGGCTTCCTCAAATGCCCTAGGTCTTCGTGAGCAAGAAAGTTCGATGCACACCCACTTAGTTTGTTTTGTTGAGCTTTCATACATTTATAGCTCTAGTGCATCCGTTGGATGGCAATCCCTACTCCTTGCATTGACATCAATTGATGGGCATCTCCCTAGCCCATTGATTAGATACGTCGATGCGAGACTTTCTCCTTTTTTGTCTTCTCCACATAACCCCCATCATCATATTCTATTCCACCCATAGTGCTATATTCATGGCTCACGATCATGTATTGTGTGAAAGTTAAAAAAAGTTTGAGATTACTGAAGAGTGAAACAATTGCTTGGCTTGTCATCGGGGTTGTGCATGATGAGAGCATTCTCATGTGACAAAAATGGAGCATGACCAAGCTATATGATTTTGTAGGGATGAACATTCTTTTGCCATGTTATTTTGAGAAGATATAATTGATTAGTTAGTATGCTTGAAGTATTATTATTTTTATGTCAATATTAGACTTTTGTCTTGAATCTTTCTGATCTGAATATTCATGCCACAATAAAGAGAATTACATAGAGAATTATGCTAGGTAGCATTCCACATCAAAAATTCTGTTTTTATCATTTACCTACTCGAGGACGAGCATGAAATAAGCTTGGGGATGCTTGATACGTCTCCAACGTATCTATAATTTTTGATTGTTCCATGCTATATATTATCTGTTTTGGATGCTAATGGGATTTATTTTACACGTTTATATTATTTTTGGGGCTAACCTATTAACCCAAGGCACAATGCAAATTGCTGTTTTTTTGCCTATTTCAGTGTTTCGCAGAAAAGAAATATCAAACGGAATCCAAACGGAATGAAACTTTTGGGAACGTGATTTTTGGAACAAACATGATCCAGAGGACTTGGAGTGGACGTTAAGAAACAAACAAGGAGTCCACGAGGCAGGGGGTGCGCCTACCCCCTGGGCGTGCCCTCCCCCCTCGTGGGCCCCTCGTGGCTCAGCCGACCTACTTCTTCCTCCTATATGTACTCATATACCCTGGAAACAACCAGGAGCACCACGAAACCCTATTTCCACAGCCGCAAGCTTATGTACCCAAGAGATCCCATCTTGGGGCCTTTTCCCGAGCTCCGCCCAAGGGGGCATCGATCACGGAGGGCCTCCGCATCAACTCCATGGCCCCTCTGATGATGTGTGAGTAGTTTACTTTAGACCTTCGGGTCCATAGTTATTAGCTACATGGCTTCTTCTCTCTCCTTGAATCTCAATACAAAGTTCTCCTCGATCTTCTTGGAGATCTATTTGATGTAACTCTTTTTGCGGTGTGTTTGTCGAGATCCGATGAATTGTGGGTTTATGATCAAGTCTATCTATGAACAATATTTGATTCTTCTCTTAAATCTTTTATGTATGATTGGTTATCTTTGCAAGTCTCTTCGAATTATCAGTTTGGTTTGGCCTACTAGATTGATCTTTTTTTCAATCGGAGAAGTGCTTATCTTTGGGTTCAATCTTGTGGTGCTCGATCCCAGTGACAGAAAGGGAAATGACACGTTTTGTATTGTTGCCATCGAGGATAAAAAGATGGGGTTTATATCATATTGCTTGAGTTTATCCCTCTACATCATGTCATCTTACCTAATGCGTTACTCCGTTCTTATGAACTTTTTACTCTAGATGCATGCTGGATAGCGATCAATGCATGGAGTAATAGTAGTAGATGCAGGCAGGAGTCGGTCTACTTGTCACGGACGTGATGCCTATATACATGATCATGCCTAGATATTCTCATAATTATTCGATTTTCTATCAATTCCTCGACAGTAATTTGTTCACCCACCATAATACTTATGATATCTTGAGAGAAGCCACTAGTGAAACCTATGGCCCCCGGGTCTATTCTCCATCATATTGATCTTCCGTCAATAAGCTATTTCTATTACCTTTTATTTTGCAGCCTTTACTTTTAATCTTTATCCTAAAAATGCCAAAAATATTATTTTATCATCTCTATGAGATCTTACTCTCATAAGTGACCATGAAGGGATTGACAACCCCTTTATCGCGTTGGTTGCAAGGTTCTTATTTGTTTGTGTACGTACGAGGGCACTACTAGGGAAAACCTCATACAAAGAAATTTAGCCGTAGCGCATGTCAAAAATGGGCGCTAGTGCTAAATAGCAGTAGCGGGCATTCGTAAACCACGCAGATACAATAGTAGCAGTAGCACGTGCGCATGAAAATGCGCTACCACTAATATTCCCATTGCTAAACCGATAGGCTACGCATAGCAGTAGCGGTCTTGAGGGAAGCGCGCTACCGCTAGGACACAAGTAGCAGCGCGTTTCACGCGGAGAGCGCTACTGCTAATGGAAATAAAACAAAATGAAAAACAAATGAAAAAGTAAATGAAAAAGAAAGAAATAGAAAAAGGAGAAAGGAAAAAATAAAATGTAGAGCAAAATAAATGAGAAAGCGATAAAAAGGAAAAAGGCATAGCAGTAGCGTTTGTTCGTAAGAGGCGCTATAGCTAACGTAGCCGCAGCGCGTTTCCTAGACCCCCGCTGTAGAAACAGAAAGGGAAATAAGAAAGATGAAGGAAATTACATAGCTATAGCAGTAGTGCGTTTTGTGAAAATTTCTATAGCTAACTTAGCTATAGCGTGTTTCGCGAAAAGCGCTACCGCTAAGTTTGACTTAACCAAAAAACCGTTTCCCCCTGGCCACCACTTCTTCCCCAAATCCCTCGACCCACCCCGCCGCCGTCTACCCAATTCGCCGTCGCCCCACTTCGCCGCTGTCTCCTGCCGACGCCCCTGGAGCCACCAGAGCCGCGCGCCGTCGACGCCACCGGAGCCGCCCCCAACGTCACCGGAGCCACGCGGCCTCATCAACGCCACCGGAGCCGCAGTCAACGCCAACGGAGCCGCAGTTGACGCCACCGGATCCTCCCTCGCCACAACTGACTCCCTCGCCGTCACCAAAGACGCCCCTGCCTCCCTCGCCACCACTGCCTCCCGCGCCACCACCGGAGCCATCCTCTGTAAGCCCCCACCCCTCCTGTCTCTCTCACTCTCTCTCTCTAAATTAGTTAGGAAAAGAATTTAGTTAGGTTAATTTGACAGAGACGCCCCTGCCTCCCTCGCCGTAGGAAAAAAATTGTATATGCTTAACTAGGGCAGTAGGGTTAGGGTTGTAGTTTTTAATTACAAATGTTGGAAAGTAAGGTTTAACTAGATGTTAACTAGGGTGGTAGGATTTAGTTTAGAGAAAAAATCAATATAAAAATATAAATTTCTATTAGTGTTGCATGTCTAGTAGGTTCTTAATTTTTAGTGAATTTTTATTAGGACATAATTTGAGTTCTAGGTTCATAATTTGAGTTCTAGGGTTCATCCATCTATATTTGGTTTTTGAATTGAGTTCAGAGAGCATGTGATTTGTGTAGATTTTCTTGAAGTGTCAAACACTAGGAGATGCAAATTTGAAGTGGTCATGATATATGAAAAATCCTCAATTGTGTTTGCTCATTGATCATAATCGACATTGAAGTGGTTCGATTGGGCCCAAGTGGCCTTTTGTTGTTTCCAGGGAATGAAGCCGAGTGGCCTATATGTGGCCGGAATGTTGATCCATTTCCATTCCGGCAAAATTCAGGTTCTCTATTTGTCCACTTTTTAGCAAAGGTCATGCCAAAATTTTCCGTGAATTTCGGCATGACTTGTGCTACAAACTAGGACATATCGAGTGCCCGGGATTTGCCGCATCGGGAAGGAGTCAACGTTCCTGCAAAACAATAGGCCTTTTTTATGTCATTATTCATTTTATTAGGTCTAGAATTAATTGACTAGATTTAATCGTAGGAAACATGGCTAACAACAATGAAGGACAGGGTTCTGGTGATTGCGACGACGTCTACCGGGCGGCAGATGAATTTTTGAGCCTTGTCGACGAGACTGAGACCGGCGTTGAGACTCAGACCGGCATCGAGACCAGCGCTGCCTCGGGGAGCGGAGCCGGTATAGAACCGAAAGCAAAGAGGCGCCAGTGAAATAACAAGCTCAGGACTACTAGACTGGGGGTCACGGAAGTGGACGACGGCAATTTTGAGCCAAACGCTCCCGAGGAAGCGCGTGCGTGCTACGGCAATCAAATTGGCTGCATCATATAGACAACCACCACCATCAACGATGAGAAACTAAAGAAGTTAGATAATATGAGGCCCGCCCTCCTAAAGAAGCTGCACCAGATATTCTTGTTCCCGGGCCGGAATGAAAAGGATTATAAAGATCCAGATAAGGACCCGGCAATGAAGAAGATAAACAAACACTCCATGAGAAAGTTTAGGGACGTGTTGGCCTCCTGGAAAGCAAGGGTGAAATATCGGATCTTCAATGAAAAGGAAACCTACTCCAAGATTGTAAAGGATAATCCAAGAATCATGGCAGAGCACTTTGAAATATTCAAGGCAGCTTGCAAGGCCGAAGATTTCAGAAAAAAGTCAGAGTACATGAAGGGGCTTCAACAGAAGAACATTGGGTGCCACCACCTCAGAAGCCGTGGTTACGGCGGGAAGAGGTCCATATGGGCCAAGGAGGACGCGGAAGTCGCGATTCTGGGCAACCCAGACCCCTTGGCGGAGTTCACCGTCCTGCAGGAGCGTGACGTCCTCAGGGCCCGGCACCGTTGGGACCCAGTGAAGAAGGTTTTCAAGAAGAACGCGGTCACGACAGAGTTCATTAGACTGCTGGTAATTTTAGTTTCTGATCAATTCGATTGCATGTTAGTCATATTTGTGAACGATCCTTATGCCTTTTGCAGAGAGAGCAGCACAGGATTGCGGCCGAAAGCGACTCGCCGTCTAAGGAGTTGGTGAGGCCCAAGTGGGATACTCCATTCAACGGGGCATTGAACATATTGAAAGGACTCCCGGTGGAGAATCGACCGTCGTATGGACGCATGCACAGTGTCGGAGACGGCGCCACGTGGAAGAAGTACTACCGTGAGACCACGGAGGAGAGAAAGGAAAGACGGAGGTTAACTGAAGAAAACATCGACAAGAAGGTTGAGATTGCGGTTGAAAAGAAATCATCTGAGACAGTCGCAACAGCGGTAGCTGCCGCAAAACAGGTGCTTGTAGATATGTCTACTACCTTGGTTACAGCCGTTTTCAATTGGAGCAGGCAAATTCCAAAAAAATGCAGCGGACTTTCCCCTTGATAACTTCCTCAGTAGCAGCTCGACTAGCGTTGCCCCAGCACCTGCACCTGCTCCTGCACCGGCTCCTGCACCGGCTTCTGCACCTGCTCCAGCACTGGCTCCGGCACTGGACGTGCTCGATGATGCTTCGTCTTTGGTTGAGCTTGACGTCGTCACGGTATCTGTCACACCGACCCCTTCAATAAATGTATAATCTCCCGTTTTCGTTGCCTTTTGGATGTCTCACGTCGCAGACTTTTCTTTGCAGGGCGACGAAACCCCGTGCACCATATTGTACACCATTGGCGACCAGAAGGTGGACGTGGGGAAGGCGATGATAATGGAGCTGAAGGAACCATTGTTCCACAGTCGGCCGATCCCCTGGAAGTCTTCAAGGTTTCCGTGGCAGTGTCAAACTGGGCAACGACAATTTGGCTCCTCCGGTACTAGTGGGGGATGACGACGAGACCCCACGGCGGCTTGGTGATTGTTGCAATGGGTGGGTCCTGTTGTGGCCAAAGAGTCTGCTTCGTCTAGAGGCGGCCGGGAGCACACCCGCGAGCACGCAGTTAGGTATGAACATCAACACCTCGCCTACTCCATTAGTCGCTGGTGACGTCGCCCTTGATGAGGATGAGGATGAGGATGACACTCAACAATATGTCAATACTGGAGCCTACTTAGGGTTTGAGCCTCATGAGTTGGTGCCTGAATTGCCGCCTCCGGAATCTGAATGTATTATGGACAACCTTCCGGTAGTAAAGAAGTCTAGGAAGAGTCCAAGGAAAGGCAAAAAAAGCTGCTTCTGTGATCCAGCCGCCTCAGCAGCCTCGGGTTCAAGACCGTATAGATATCCCAGTGCGGCAAAATGGCATATCCCCGCCGGTTAACCAATCCTACCTGAAGCAACACTGCGGGCCAGATTCAGCGATTTAGGGAGACTTCATGACGATGTGCTACGGATAGAGAAAGGCATCATCGCCTCAAAAAATCCAGGATACCCACTATACATGGTTAACGTGCCGCGGGGATTGTTGTACGTCGACACATTCCCCATGGAGAACTTCTTCCTTTGATTCGATTACATCTTCGACATGTTTCACTTGAAGAAGCTGGATTTTGCGTTTGTCCGCCTTTATGCTTTGCACATGAACTACCTCATCGGGGTTCAGCAGATACCTTATATCTATGTCGCTGACCCATACTTCATGCACGAGGCCTTCTTGGGAGTCTGCGCCAAGCACTGTGAATACGCGAGGGAATACATTGTCAATTTCTTGCTCGCCAATAAGGACAAGGAGGCGATTCTCGTGCCTTATCATCCCATTTAAGTCATCCGCGCGGATATCCTTCCTTTGATTTCAATCATTCATTTGCACGGTGGAGGCTAATTAATTTGAGGTGTACTTATTTTGCACAGCGGCGGGCGCGCCGTCCTCATCATCCTCTACCCCCGAAACTCCCACGCTCTTTACTTGGACTCATCGAAGAACATTAACAAAAACGATTACACCCACATCAAGTGTGTTCTCAACAGTGCTATGTTTTACTACGGCACACGGGGTGGAGAGGTCAAGGACAAGAAGAAAAAGGACGGCAGTCCTGCCTTCAGCCATAAGACCGACTTCTGCTGCATCCAGCAACCGAGTGATTCTCTTAATGATGGATTCTATGTCCTACACCAGATGCTGGAGTACAGACGGGATCACCGGAACCTTCGCATGTCACCTACATCCGGCGATGCCCTTATTCTGCAATGGGCAAAGAACTTAGGAGATATCGAGGATTATCGACTTCGAGCTGAGTTCTATCACATCCAGCGTGAACTTGCCCAAATCACCATGAAGGAGGTCATCGAAAAAATAGGGATGTTCTACGAAGAAGGACAAATGTCACGGGAAGACGTACGAACACGCGTAGCCGCTCAGCGTCTCGACCTGAATCCCTTCACTAAGCTCGGGGACTATCTCCCTGACTTGGATGGATGGCACGACATGGAGTGATTGTCGATATATGACAATGTGTCCGTTTAGTCCATACTATCTGTATGACGAAACTTTGAATTATGCATGACGAAACGTTATTTGTGATGTAATTAAACCGTCCTCCTCGACTAGCGAAGGTCACTCTAGTTAGGGCATTTTGGGTATGATGAACTTTGTTATTTATGCTTATGAGATGTTGCTTCTATTTTTGCCATGTCTCTCTCTTTCTATTGCTCAACTATATATGTTGCATACCATCGACTCATGTGACGATGCAGGTGTATAGATCATCGATGGCGAAGAAGTGCTACGCTAGGAGTATACGACGAGTGGCCGGAATGTTAGGCCCAGGTTTACGGTTATCGAGCGACAGCCAGTAGTTAGTTTAGGTTCACGCAAAGTGATAGCTCTTCTCGGGTATATCATTGTTTAGATGGATGACGATGTAGTTGCAAGTAATCGAGATTTGTATCGCTATTTTTGAGATGATGACGAGAGACCACTTTGTGTTGGATGATGATTATGATGATGACATGATTTGATGAGACTATTTGTATGTATATGCTATGATTACATTTGTATGTGTATCATATGCTAAAGATTATTGTATAAAGCCTATTCAAATAAAAAACAAATATGCAGAAAAAAAACTACTAAAATTAGTAGTAGTGAGTGGAGAAAAGTTAGAAGCAACGCCATAGTAGCAGTAGCACGTCGAGGCAAAGTGCGCTAGAGCTATTAGCAGTAGCGAGCTTCCACGAAGCGCGCTGCTGCTAAACTTGAATAGCAGTAGCGCGGGTGTGCACACGCTACTATTACGGGTTAGCTATAACGCCTTATTAGTAGCGCCGGTCCCCGCGCTACTGATATACCTAGAACCCACGCTGCTGCTAGCCGTTTCCCTAGTAGTCGGGACTTGCGTGTGGCCTCCTACTGGATTGATACCTTGGTTCTCAAAAACTGAGGGAAATACTTAAGTTACTTTGTTGCATCACCTTTTCCTCTTCAAGGGAAAACCAACGCAGTGCTCAAGAGGTAGGCTGCTGAGGAGGCAGAGCTGGTGGGCCAGCAGGCGGGGGAGGCAGTCCTTCTCCCTTGGCGATGCGGACAAGCCAGTGGCACTTCCGAGTTGTATGGTTGGACGGCTTCCCACCGTTGTGGAACTTGCAGGGGGCATCGAGGGTCTGCTCAAAAGAGAAAGTGGACAACTAGGCTAGCTTGCCGCCTTTCTGACGCTTGGGGAGTGGTTGCCGTTCAGGTTGTTGGTTTTCGACTGTTGCCACTTGTCGGATGCTGGACGCTGGCTGTGGGGCTTTGCGCTTGTTGTTGTTCGGCTGCTGGCGCCGGCTATTGTCACCAGCCGACGTTCGAGGAGCTGGGGGGAGCACCCTCCCAGAAGTGTCCACTTGGAGCTCCGACTTCATGATGGAGTCGGCAGTGGCATACTTGTCTGCTATAATCAGCAGTTCGTCGAGCGTGGCCGGCTCATCGCAGAGAAGCCGGTGCTTGAGTAAGGTGCTCTCTCAGCACCCGACGGTGATGTAATCGATAGCTTGGACCTCATGCACCCCTTCGCAGGAGTTGCGCAATTCTGCCCATTGCGTTAGGTATTCGCGCG
>NC_041392.1:600025380-600026584 GCF_002162155.2 Triticum dicoccoides | reverse complement strand
GAGAGCTGGCGAGGCTTGGGAGGCCGCTTGTAGGTGCTGGTGAATTTATCGATGAACACTTCGGTGAAATCTACCCAGTTGTTTGCGGCTGTTTAGCCACGTCCAGGCTATGCCCTAGAGCATGAGCGGGACGTGCTTCACGGCAACACGCTTGTTGTTGTTTGCTATGCTGATGGCTGTGGAGTAATCCGCCAGCCAATCCTCCGGCTTCACGGAGCCGTTGTACTTAGGTGTGTCTCTTGGGATCAAGAACCCCTTGGGGAAGGGCTTGTCGCGAATGCGGGGGCCAAAATAAGGCAGACCCATTGCATCTTCTTCTTCTAGTGCCAAGGATCGAGCCAGGCGGTCGATTCGGTGGTGCGCGTCATTCTCTCGGACTCCTCGGCGGCCTAGCCGGTCGCCAAGAGTCGGATGGTAAACAGGTGGCGGGGAAGCGCGCCTCTCTCTTCGAGGAGGCGGTGGCGGTGGATCTTCTCCCCGTCATTCAACTGCTCGTTGGCGGCCGTCTTGCACTACTAGGAAAAGTTCTTAATCTCGTGTCACTATGGCTTAATCTCATGTCAATATGCTTAATCTCAAGTCAAATCACACTCCATGGTGAAACTTTCCGGAAGGTCACCCATCTCTCACTACTCCAGCTAGAGCACACTTAACTTCACAGTTTTATCCAACCCCAGGACCAACTCACTTAACAGGCACTTGTTGATATATCTATCATATCAATCCTATTAAACCTTATTGATGTCTAGGACTTTGTTCATGTTCATGAGTGCGATGAAATTTTGAAAAAATATTTCAAACTTCCCGGTCATATTACGTATCATATTTTGAAAGAAATTCCAAAAAAATTGAAAGCACTTTTTTTCTGTTACTAGTAAGTTTGAATTTTTTTTCATTTCCCCCCTCTAGATCTTAAAAGCCCCGTATCTTTCGTTCTGTTAGGTTTCTGGGGATTCTGAAAATCTTGAACATTGTTCCCCCATTCAATTCGGATGTAACTTTTTGAGTAGATGATTTTCCATATAAAAAACTTTTTAATTCAAGTTCATATGCAAAAGATATGCCCATTTTACTAAATTCCGGAGAGATTTTGCAAATAACGCCAAAATTCATATTTGTATATTTTCCCAACAACTAGACCACATATCACATGGGAAACTTATTTTCTTTTATTTTTTTGACATTTCCATCATTTTCTTTTATT
>NC_041392.1:600017573-600025155 GCF_002162155.2 Triticum dicoccoides | reverse complement strand
GGAAGTTAGTAATGGCGCACCACCTAACAATGCGCCATTAGTAACCCGGGTTACTAATGGTGCACCTGTTACGTGGTGCGCCATTACTAGTTTTTGCAAAAAAATAAATAAATAAAAATTTGTTAGTAGTGGCGCACCGTGGTTGCGGTGCGCCATTACTAGTTTGAACTAGTAATGGCGCACTATACACTGGTGCGCCATTACTAGTTTTGAAAAAAAAAGTAAAAAACATTTGTTAGTAGTGGCGCATAGAGTGTGTGGTGCGCCATTACTAGTTAAAACTAGTAATGGCGCACTATGCCCTTGTGCGCCATTACTAGTTTTGGAAAAATAAAAAAAATTGCTAGTAATGGCGCACCGTGTGTCTGGTGCACCATTAGTAATGAGAACACTAATGGCGCACCTGTATCTGGTGCGCCACTTCTATATAGCAGTGGCGCACCACATACATGGTGCACCATTAATGTCCATATTAGCTATAGCCCTTTTCCTAGTAGTTGGTCGCGCACGATGGTGATGCGAGTCCGGCTGCGGCTGGCAGCCGGCTCCATGTATCGTCCGTCGCGGGCACCGCCTATCGGTGTCCGGGTGGTCGTGCCATGCTCTTGGCGGAGGGGCAGATTCTCAACCCGCTGGTTAAGCTCCTCGGCGCGACAACTGGCTTCTTGCTACGCGACAGCCGCATCGATAAGCTGCTGCACGCGCTCTGTCATGTAGCGACACTCGTCATCCTCCAGGTGGTTCAGCTCGTCTGCTGTAGCCTGGGGAGCGCGGATGTTCTCCATGGGCGTGGCATAGACTGGGCGGTCTACTCCAAACATGCTGGCGACGGTGCCGCCTCGCTGCCTGACCGTGCCTGCGCGGCTGGGCCCAGCAGCAGTCGGCGTGCCGCCGGCAGCGTGATCAACCTCGTGTTGGAAGGCCTCGGAGAGGCGTCTCATGGTAGCTAGTTTCTTGGTGTTCTCCACGAGTGAGATGCGGCAGGCTTCCAGCGTCTCGGCATCCGCATCCGCCGCAATGGGCGTCGACAGGTCCTGCATTGCCGCCTGCAATGGGTCCTGGCCGACTCCTCTGGAACCCCCATTGTGGCAGATGACAAGCACCTTTGTGACGGTGCTGTCGCCCCTCCATAGGCGAGGAAGCAGGTCATCGATGACCACCACGTTGGTGGGGAAGGAATCGGAAGAAATCATGTCGATGTCGACAAGCATCGGATCGGTGGAGCTAACCGACTCCAGATCAGTGGCGAGCTCGTTGGCGATGTGAAGATTGCCGAGAAGATCGACGAAGCAGCTCTCGGAGCTGGCTGCTCCTACATCGGGTGCGGGTTCGGTGGACAGGCAAAGCTTGCCAACAAGAACGGCGAGGCTAGCCGCCGCGCAGGCGACTTCCGCATCGTGTAGCGTGTCAGCGCAGACGCCATCAGACGAGCCGGGCTGGCTGTGCTCGCGGTGGAGGAACAGGGATCCCATCCAAAACAGATCTCCGAACGACGATGCACCAGGCCCCACAGTGGGCGCCAAATGTCGGGGGTGTCGTGCGACATATGCCAAAGGATGACTTATCATGAGGGGGCTAATAATACGTAGCCGGTGCCAGGAAACGGGATAAGGCGCAAACATGCACGCTGGCGAATCTTACCCAGGTTCGGGGCTCTCCTAGGAGATAGCACCCCTAGTCCTGCTCTGCGGGGTCTCCGCAAGATCACTCAAGTAACAATGGTGGCTACAAGCTTGCTCCTTGAGCTATTTCTCTAGAGGGGGAATAAGAACAAGGCTAGCCATAGCTTCCTCTGTCTGTATGTGTGGGTGGAATGAACTAAGGTCTGAACCCTTTGCATGGGTGCCCTGGGGGGTTTATATAGGCCTACCCCCAGGGGTACAAAGGTAATCTGGCTGGGTGTCGGCCCCGTCTGTCAGTGTCTACAGTCGCCGGCTTCTCCGCAGGCCGCTGGGGCCCGCCGCCTGGTGGGCCCTGCTGGTTGTCTCGTACTTGGCCGAAGGCCGTGCCCGCCGCTTGTGGGTCTGGCCGTCTTCTCAGCACTGTAGCGATGCTGGTAATGTTGCATGCTTTGTCGGGGGATGCATGAATACATAGACAAAACAAAGTGTCCCTAGTATGCCTCTACTTGACTAGCTCGTTAATCAAAGATGGTTAAGTTTCCTCACCATGATCATAGAAGAATGATGTGATGGACAAGACCCATCCGTTAGCTTAGCATAATGATCATTATGTTTTATTGCTATTGCTTTCTTCATGACTTATAGATATTCCTTTGACTATGAGATTATACAACTCCTGAATACCATAAGAACACCTCGTGTGCTATCAAACATCACAACGTAACTGGGTGATTATAAAGATGCCCTACAGGTGTCTCCAAAGGTATTTTTTGGGTTGGCATAGATCAAGATTAGGATTTGTCACTCCGAGTATCGGAGAGGTATCTCTGGGCCCTCTCGTTAATGCACGTCATGATAAACCTTGCAAGCAATAGGAATAATGAGTTAGTTATGGGATGATGCATTACGTAACGAGTAAAGAGACTTGCCGGTAACGAGATTGAACTAGGTATGAAGATACGAATGATCGAATCTCGGGCAAGTAACATACCGATGAGAAAAGGGAATGACGTATGTTGTCATTGCGGTTTGACCGATAAAGATCTTGGTAGAATATGTAGGAACCAATATGAGCATCCAGGTTCCACTTTTAGTTATTGATCGGATATGTGTCTCGATCATGTCTACATAGTTCTCGAACCCGTAGGGTCTGCACGCTTAACCTTCGATGACGATTTGTATTATGAGTTATGTGTTTTTGTTGACCGAAGATTGTTCGGAGTCCCGGATGAGATCACGGGCATGACGAGGAGTCTCGAAATGGTCGAGAGGTAAAGATTGATATATACGATGATGGTATTCGGACACTGAAATGGTTTCGGAGTAGTTCACATATTTATCGGAGTACCGAGGGATTACCGGAATCCCCCGAGGAAAGTAATGGGCCAATATGGGCCATAGGGGAGAGAGAGAGGGGAGCCCACAAGGGGTGGCGCCCCCCCTCCCATGGGCAGTCCGAATTGGACAAGGGGAGGGGTGCCCCATTTCCTTCTCCCTCTCACTCTCCTTCCCTTTCCCCCTCCGAAAGAAAGGAAAGGGGGGCCGACTAGGACTAGGAGTCCTAGTCGGTTTCCCCCCACTTGGCACGCCCCCTAGGGCCGGCCTCTCCCCCCTCCCTCTCCTCCTTTATATACGGGGGCAGGGGGCACCCCAAAGCACATTTGTTCTCTTAGCCATGTGTGGTGCCCCCCTCCACCATTTACTCCTCTGGTCATATTGTTGTAGTGCTTAGGCGGAGCCCTGCGCGGATCACATCACCATCACCGTCACCACATTGTCGTGCTAATGAAACTCTCCCTCGACACTTTGCTGGATCAAGAGTTTGAGGGACGTCATCGAGCTGAACGTGTGTTGAACTCGGAGGTGTCGTATGTTTAGTGCTTGATTGGTAGGATCGCGAAGACGTTCGACTACATCAACCACGTTAACCTAACGCTTCCTTTTCGGTCTACGAAGGTACATGGATGCACTCTCCCCCTCTTGTTTCTATGCATCTCCTAGATAGATATTGCGTGATCGTAGGGAATTTTTTGAAATTGCATGCTACGTTCCCCAACAGATAGCACCACCTATCGGAACCACACCAAAAATCTATGTGTCTCCATTGCGTATGCAAACTCTAATCCCATCCCTTTACTTTCTTGCAACTTGCATGTTTTACTCTTTCCGTGGCATATACTCTTGTCATGCTTGAGGGAAATGTATTGTGAATGTTTTAACTTGTTTTAAACTCACCTTTAACTTGAATATTTTCAAAACTACCACTTTTGCTTGTTAATGGTCTAATCACCCCCATCTAGACACCTCTTCTCGATCCTCTCAATTGGTATCAGAGCTTTCGTCTCCATTGTTTTGGTTTAACCACCATTGGAGGAAGGTGGATGAGTCTACGATCGGGAGTATTAGACATAGAGTGCCTATACTTGATGGGGAGTTCTATAGTTCTAGGAACAATGAGATGCTTGAGATTTTCAATGAATATGATTTCAACAAGTATATTACTAGCCCTTATGTGCCCCCTATTGATCCTTTGCATCCTACCCCCGATGAGTACCTTGACATGGTTCGCAATCTTAGAACGATTGATCTTATCATTACAGGTTTGCCTGGAAATTTGCTTGTGCATTTGCCTACTTCTGAATGCGCATATACTATATGGAAATACATTGAGGAAAGCTGTCCGAATTATTCCCTGGAAAATATATATGAGATTCTTCAAAATTCTATTGCTTTTCATAAAATGAAGCCTAATGATCCCAAGTTTGATGAATATCAATTTGAGCTCCGTGATCTTATGTGTGCCAAAGGAAGTGTTGGAGTCATTTGTAGCATCATTTCGGAGACAATTAGAATTCATAAGCTTGAGCATTTGTCATGGTCATAAATCTAATAAATCACTTGCTCTAGGTGATGATCACTTGCATGATGATGATATTAAGCATGGTTATTATGATGAAGATGAAGATAGTGACATTGACCTTGAGGAGACTATGAGAAATGTTAGTCTCATGCCCAACTTTCATGACTACATGGATAGAGGGAAAGAGTGGATTCTCGATAGTGGATGTACTGATCAGTTGACCGGAGATAAGGACATTGCTACGTCTTGAGCTTGCATTGGTTTTCTTCAAAGAGGAAGGGATGATGCAGCAGAGTAGCATAAGTACTTCCCTCAGTTTTTGAGAACCAAGGTAACAATCCAGTAGGAGCCCACGCTCAAGTCCCTCGTACCTGCACAAAGCGATAGCTACTCGCAACCAACGTGATTAGGGGTTGTCAAGCCCTTCATGGTCACTTACGAGAGTGAGATCTGATAGATAGAATATTTTTGGTATTTTTGATATAAATATGCAAAGTAAAAAGTAAAAGCAAAGTAAATAGCACAACAATATAAAAGTGATGGAGATTGATATGATGAGAATAGACCCGGGGGCCATAGGTTTCACTAGTGGCTTCTCTCAAGAGCATAAGTATTCTACGGTGGGTGAACAAATTACTGTTGAGCAATTGATAGAATTGTGCATAATTATGAGAATATCTAGGCATGATCATGTATATAGGCATCACATCTGTGACAAGTAGATCGAAACAATTCTGCATCTACTATATTACTCCACTCATCGACCGTATCCAGCATGCATCTAGAGTATTAAGTTAAAAACAGAGTAACGCCTTAAGCAAGATGGCATGATGTAGAGAGATAAATTCATGCAATATGAAATAAACCCCATCTTGTTCTCCTCAATGGCAACGATACAATACGTGCCTTGCTGCCCCTTCTGTCACTGGGTAAGGACACCGCAAGATCGAACCCAAAGCTAAGCACTTCTCCCATGGCAAGAACTACCAATGTAGTTGGCCAAACCAAACAGATAATTCGAAGAGACTTGCAAACATAACCAATCATGCATAAAAGAATTCAGAGAAGATTCAAATATTATTCATAGATAGACTTGATCATAAACCCACAATTCATCGGTCTCAACAAACACACCGCAAAAAGAAGATTACATCAAATAGATCTCCACAAGAGAGGGGGAGAACTTTGTATTGAGATTCAAAGAGAGAGAAGAAGCCATCTAGCTACTAGCTATGGACCCGAAGGTCTGAGGTAAACTACTCACACTTCATCAGAGGGGCTAGGATGATGTAGAAGCCCTCCGCGAAGACGGCCCTCCTCTGACGGAGCTCCGGAACATGCCCCAAGATGGGATCTCGTGGATACAGAAAGTTGCAGCGGTGGAATTAGGTTTTTGGCTCCTGTTCTGATCGTTTGGGGGTATGTGTGTATATATAGGAGGAAGGAGTACGCCGGTGGAGCACCTAGGGGCCCACGAGGCAGGGGGGCGCGCCCTAGGGGGGCGCGCCTCCCTCCCTCGTGACCACCTCTTTGCTCCCTTGTAGTAGGGTCCGGGTCTCCAGGATCACGTTTGGTGAGAAAATCACGTTTCCGAAGATTTTATTCCGTTTGGACTCCGTTTGATATTCTGTTTATCCGAAACACTGAAATACGCAAAAAAACAGCAATTCTGGGCTGGGCCTCCGGTTAATAGGTTAGTCCCAAAAATAATATAAAAGTGGAAAATAAATCCCAATATAGTCCAAAATAGTAGATAATATAGCATGGAGCAATCAAAAATTATAGATACGTTGGAGACATATCAGGCATCCCCAAGCTTAATTCCTGCTCGTCCTCGAGTAGGTAACTGATAAAAAAAGAATTTTTGATGCGGAGTGCTACTTGGCATAATTTCAATGCAAATCTTCTTAATTGTGGTATGAATATTTAGATTAGAATGATCCAAGACAAAAGTTTATATTGACATAAAAAATAATAATACTTCAAGCATATTAACAAAGCAATTATGTCTTCTCAAAATAACATGGCCAAAGAAAGTTATCCCTACAAAATCATATAGTCTGGCTATGCTCCATCTTCCCCAGACAAAGTATTTAAATCATGCACAACCCCGATGACAAGCCAAGCAATTGTTTCATACTCTAGCTTTTTCAAAACTTTTTCAATCTTCACGCAATACATGAGCATGAGCCATGGATATAGCACTATAGGTGGAATAGAATGGTGGTTGTGGAGAAGACAAAAAGGAGAAGATAGTCTCACATTAACTCAGCGTTTCAACGGGCTATGGAGATGCCCATCGATAGATATCAATATGAGTGAGTAGGGATTGCCATGCAACGGATGCACTAGAGCTATAAATGTACGAAAGCTCAACAAAAGAAACTAGTGGGTGTGCATCCAACACTACTAGGAAAAGGCCTACTAGTGGCGCACCAGTTTTGCCTACTAATGGCGCACTACTGGTGTGCCCCTAGTACCACGCCACTAGTATTTTTTACTAATGGCACACCACTGGTGCGCCATTAGTATACCAGATACTAATGGCGCACCTGTAGTGCGCCATTAGTATACCTAGAGGTGCGCCATTACTATCTAACTTGGTAATGGACAGATAGTAATGGCGCACCACATAGAAGTGCACCATTAGTAATAAAAAAATCCAATTTTTTTAGTATGCCTAGAGGTGCGCCATTAGTAATGGCGCACCACATAGAAGTGCGCCATTAGTAATAATTTTTTTTAATTTTTGTTTAATTTTTCTAAAAAAATTCATTTTTTTTATTTTTTCTTAATCTCGAGTCACTATGGCTTAATCTCAGATCAAATCGCACTCCGTGGTCAAACTTCCCGAAAGATCACCCATCCTCACACTACTCCAGCCCAAACACGCTTTACTTTAGAGTTCTATCCAACCCTAGCACCATCTCACTTCACAGGCACTTTTTGATATATCTATCATATCAATCCTATTAAACCTTGTTGATGTTTAGGACTTTGTTCATGTTCATGAGTGTGATGAAATTTTGAAAAAATATTTCAAACTTTCGTTCATATTACGTATCATATTTTGAAAAAAATTCCCGAAAAAAAATCGAAA
>NC_041392.1:600017038-600017417 GCF_002162155.2 Triticum dicoccoides | reverse complement strand
TATTTTTTTTCTGTTACTAGTGGCGCACCTAGCATACGGTGCGCCACTAGTAAGTTTGAATTTTTTTTAATTTTTTTGCCTCCAGATCTTAAAAGCCCCGTAACTTTTTTCTGTTAGGTTTTTGAGGATTTTGAAAATGTTTAATGGGGTTCCCCCCATTAAATTCGGATGTAACTTTTCGAGTAGATGATTTTTCATATAGAAAACTTTTTAATCCGAGTTTGTATGCAAAAGTTATGCCCATTTTACAAATTCCATAGAGATTTTGCAAATAAAGTCGAAATTCATATTTGTAAAATTTCCCAACAACTAGACCACATATCACATGGGAAACTTTTTTTCTTTTAATTTTTTGACATTTTCATCATTTTCTTTTATT
>NC_041392.1:599999720-600016890 GCF_002162155.2 Triticum dicoccoides | reverse complement strand
TGTTGAAAAAAAATACTAGTGGCGCACCGTGGATGTGGTGCGCCATTACTAGTTTACTATCAACTGGTGTGCCATTACTAGTTTTGAAAAAAATTTGAATTTTTTTTACTAATGGCGCACCACATCCACGGTGCGCCATTACTAGTTTTGAAAAAAAATCTTGTTACTAATGGCACACCGTGGATGTGGTGCGCCTTTAGTATTTGGACATTAATGGCGCACCAACACATGGTGCGCCATTAGTATATAGTAGTGGCGCACCACATGTCTGGTGCGCCATTAGTGTCAATTTCATCTATAGCCCTTTTCCTAGTAGTGCAACTTGCTTGCTCACGAAGACCTAGGGCAATTTGAGAAAGCCCATCATTGGAATATACAAGCCAAGTTCTATATCGTAAAATTCCCACTAGTATATGAAAGTGAAAATATATGAGACTCTCTATATGAAGAACATGGTATATCATGGTGCTACTTTGAAGCACAAGTGTGGAAAAAAAGGATAGTAGCATTGCCCCTTTTTTTATTTATTTATAATTTTTTGGGCCTTCTTTTTTTTCTTTGGCCTTTCTCTTTTTTTGGGGACAATGCTCTATTGAATGATGATCATCACACTTCTATTTATTTACAACTCAATGATTACAACTCGATACTAAAACAAAGTATGACTCTATATGAATGCCTCTGGCGGTGTACCGGGATATGCAATGAATCAAGAGTGACAAAGTATGAAAGAATTATGAACGGTGGCTTTGCCACAAATACTATGTCAACTACATGATCATGCTACGCAATATGACAATGATGGATGTGTCATGATGAACTAGATGGTGGAAAGTTGCATGGCAATATATCTCAGAATGGCTATAGAAATGCTATAATAGGTAGGTATGGTGGCTGTTTTGAGGAAGGTACATGGTAGGTGTATGATACTGGCGAAAGGTGCGCGGTATTAGAGAGGCTCGCAAGGGTGGAAGGGTGAGAGTGCGTATAATCCATGGACTCAACATTAATCATAAAGAACTCATATACTTATTGCAAAAATCTAGAAGTTATCAAAGCAAAGTATTACGCGCATGCTCCTAGGGGGATAGATTGGTAGGAAAAGACCATCGCTCGTCCCCGACCGCCACTCATAAGGAAGACAATCAATAAAAAAATCATGCTCCGACTTCATCACATAACGGTTCACCATACATGCATGCTACGGGAATCACAAACTTCAACACAAGTATTCTTTAAATTCACAACTACTGAACTAGCATGACTTTAATATTATCACCTCCATATCTCAAAACAATTATCATGCTTCAATCTTTTCTTAGTATTCAACACACTCGAAAGAAAGTTTCACAAATCTTGAATACCAAGCATATTATTATTAGGCAAATTACCATGCTATTAAGAGACTATCAAATTAATTTAAGTGAAGCATGAGAGATCAATAGTTTCTTTAAAACGAATCCACCACATTCATGTATGGCTCTCTCAAGAGGTGTGTAAAGCAATGATGATTGTGGCATACTAACAAACAAAGACACAAATAATACAAGACGCTCCAAGCAAAACACATATCATGTTGGTGAATAAAAATATAGATCCAAGTAAATTATCGATGGAAGTGGACGAAAAGAGGGGATGCCTTCCGGGGCATCCCCGAGCTTTGACTTTTTGGTGTCCTTGGATTATCTTGGGGGTGCCATGGGCATCCCCAAGCTTAGGCTCTTGACACTCCTTGTTCCATGATCCATGAAAAGAATTCACCAAAACTTGAAAACTTCACAACACAAAACTCAAGATAGAAAACTCGTGAGCTCCGTTAGCGAAAGAAAACAAAAGACCACTTCAAGGTACTGTAATGAACTCATTATTTATTTATATTGGTGTTAAAACTACTGTATTCCAACTTCTCTATGGATTATAAACTATTTTACTAGCCATAGATTCATCAAAATAAGCAAACAACACACGAAAAACAGAATCTGTCAAAAACAGAACAGTCTGTAGTAATCTGTAGCTAGCGCAAAATCTGGAACCCCAAAAATTCCAAAATAAACTGCTGGACGTGAGGAATGTATCTATTAATCATATGCAAAAATAATTAACTAAATAGCAGTCTTCAAATAAAAATTACAGCAGTTCTCGTGAGCGCTAAAGTTTCTATTTTTTACAGCAAGTTCAACAAGACTTTCCCCAAGTCTTCCCAACGGTTCTACTTGGCACAAACACTAATTAAACACAAAAAACACAACCAAAACAGAGGCTAAATAATTTATTTATTACTAAACAGGATCAGAAAGCAAGGAACAAAAATAAAATTGGGTTGCCTCCCAACAAGCGCTATCGTTTAACGCCCCTAGCTAGGCATAACGAGCAAGAATAGATCTAGGTATTGCCATCTTTGGTAGGTAATCCATAAGTGGCTCTCGTGATAGTTTCATATGGTAATTTTATTTTTTTCTTGGAAAGTGTTCCATGCCCCTTTTTAATGGAAATTGAAATCTAATATTCCCTTCCTTCATATCAATAATCGCACCAACCGTTCTAAGGAAAGGTCTACCAAGAATAATAGGGCAAGAAGGATTGCAATATATATCAAGAACAATGAAATCTACGGGCACATAATTCCTATTTGCAACAATAAGAACAGCATTAATTCTTCCCATAGGTTTCTTAATAGTGGAATCCGCAAGATGCAAGTTTAGAGACAATCATCAAAATTACGGAAATCTAGTAAATCACACAAAGTCTTGGGAATAGTAGAGACACTAGCACCCAAATCACACAAATCATAAAACTCATGATATTTAATTTTAATTTTAATAGTTGGTTCCCACTCATCATAGAGTTTTCTAGGGATAGAAACTTTCAACTCAAGTTTTTATTCATAAGATTGCATCAAGGCATCAACAATATGTTTGGTGAAGGCTTTATTTGGACTATAAGCATGTGGAGAATTCAGCACGGATTGCAACAAGGAAATACAATCAATCAAAGAGCAATTTTCATAATTAAATTCCTTGAAATCCAATATAGTGGGTTTAGCAACATCTAGATTTTTATTTCTTTCCATCCCACTTTCATCAATTTCATCATTAAGATCTGAACACTCCAAATTTTTAGAACGCCTTCTAGGTAAGGAAGATCATATTCAGTTTCATCTACATTCATATTGCAAAACAAAGATTTAATAGGAGACACATCAATAACTTTTAGATCTTCATCTTGATTTTCATAAGAATTAGAAGAACAAGATTTAATAAAGGCATCTTTGGAAGCACGCATCCTAGCAGTTCTTTCTTTACACTCATCAATTGAAATTCTCATGGCTTTTAGAGACTCATTAATATCATGCTTAGGTGGAATAGATCTAAGTTTCAAAGCATCAACATCAAGAGCAATTCTATCAACGTTCCTAGCCAAATCATCAATCTTAAGCAATTTTTCTTCAATCATACCATTAAAATTCTTTTGCGAAGAAATAAATTCTTTAATATTAGATTCAAAATCAGAGGGCATCTTATTATAATTTCCATAAGAGTTGTTGTAGGAATTCCCATAATTATTAGAAGGATTACTAGGATATGGCCTAGGATTAAAATTCCCTCTATAAGCGTTGTTACCAAAATTATTCCTACCAACAAAATTTACATCCATAGATTCATTGTTATTCTCAATCAAAGTAGACAAAGGCATATCATTAGGATCAGAAGAAACACTCTTAGTAGCAAATAATTTCATAAGTTCATCCATCTTTCCACACAACACATTAATTTCTTCTATTGCATGCACTTTTTTATTAGAAGTTCTTTTAGTATGCCATTGAGAATAATTAACCATAATATTATCTAGGAGTTTAGTAGCATCTCCTAAAGTGTTTTCCATAAAAGTGCCTCCCACAGCCGAATCTAAAAGATTTCTGGAAGCAAAATTCAATCCGGCATAAAAGTTTTGTATAATCATCCACAAATTCAAACCATGAGTAGGGAAATTACGTATCATTAATTTCATTCTCTCCCAAGCTTGTGTAACATGTTCATGATCAAGTTGTTTAAAGTTCATTATATCGTTTCTAAGGGAGATGATCTTAGCGGGAGGAAAATACTTAGAGATAAAAGCACCTTTGCATTTGTTCCATGAATCAATACTATTCGTAGGCAAAGTCGAAAACCAAGCTTTAGCACGATCGCTAAGCAAAAAAGGGAAATAGCTTCAATTTAATGACATCATTATTGACATCTTTTTTCTTTTGCATATCACATAAATCAACGAAGCTATTCAGATGAGTAGCGGCATCTTCACTAGGAAGGCCGGTGAATTGATCTTTCATAACAAGATTCAACAAAGCAGTATTAATTTCACAAGATTCAACATCGGTAAGAGGAGCAATCGGAGTGCTAAGGAAATCATTATTATTGGTATTGGTGAAGTCACACAATGTGGTAGTATCTTGAGCCATCGCGACAAACAAGCAATCTAACACACAAGCAAACAAAAAGCAAGCGGACAAAAAAGGCAAGGGTGAATTGGGGGAGAGGAAAACGAGAGGCAAATGGCAAATAATGTAATGCGAGAGATAGGGATTGTGATGGGTACTTGGTATGTTGACTTTTTGCGTAGACTCCCCGGCAACGGCGAGAAATCCTTCTTGCTATGTCTTGAGCTTGCGTTGGTTTTCCCCGAAGAGGAAGGGATGATGTAGCAGAGTAGCGTAAGTATTTCCCTCAGTTTTTGAGAACCAAGGTATCAATCCAGTAGGAGCCCACGCTCGGAGCCCACGCTCAAGTCCCTCGTACCTGCACAAAGCGATAGCTACTCACAACCAACACGATTAGGGGTTGTCAAGCCCTTCACGTTCACTTACGAGAGTGAGATCTGATAGATAGAATATTTTTGGTATTTTTGATATAAAGATGCAAAGTAAAAAAGTAAAAGCAAAGTAAATAGCAAAACAATATAAAAGTGATGGAGATTGATATGATGAGAATAGACCCGGGGGCCATAGGATTCACTAGTGGCTTCTCTCAAGAGCATAAGTATGCTACGGTGGGTGAACAAATTACTGTTGAGCAATTGATAGAATTGTGCATAATTATGAGAATATCTAGGCATGATCATGTACATAGGCATCACGTCCATGACAAGTAGATCTAAACGATTCTGCATCTACTACTGTTACTCCACTCATCGACCGCTATCCAGCATGCATATTGAGTATTAAGTTAAAAACAGAGTAACGCCTTAAGCAAGATGGCATGATGTAGAGAGATAAATTCATGCAATATGAAATAAACCCCATCTTGTTATCCTCGATGGCAACGATACAATACGTGCCTTGCTGCCCCTTCTGTCACTGGGTTAGGACACCGCAAGATCGAACCCAAAGCTAAGCACTTCTCCCATGGCAAGAACTACCAATCTAGTTGGCCAAACCAAATGGATAATTCGAAGAGACTTGCAAAGATAACCAATCATGCATAAAAGAATTCAGAGAAGATTCAAATATTATTCATAGATAGATCATAAACCCACAATTCATCGGTCTCAACAAACACACCGCAAAAAGAAGATTACATCGAATAGACCTCCACAATACAGGGGTAGAACTTTGTATTGAGATTCAAAGAGAGAGAAGAAGCCATCTAGCTACTAACTATGGACCCGAAGGTCTGAGGTAAACTACTCACACTTCATCGGAGGGGCTAGGATGATGTAGAAGCCCTCCGTGATGACGGCCCTCTTTGGGCGGAGCTCCGAAACAGGCCCCAAGATGGGATCTCGTGGATACAGAAAGTTGCACGGTGGAATTAGGTTTTTGGCTCCTGTTCTGATTGTTTGGGGGTACGTGTGTATATATAGGAGGAAGGAGTACGTCGGTGGAGCACCGAGGGGCCCATGAGGCAGGGGGCATGCCCTAGGGGGGGCATGCCCCCCACCCTCGTGACCACCTCTTTGATCCCTTGTAGTAGGGTCCAAGTCTCCGGGATCACGTTTGGTGAGAAAATCACGTTTCCAAAGATTTTATTCCATTTGGACTCCGTTTATATTCTATTTATCCGAAACACTGAAATAGGCAAAAAACAGCAATTCTGGGCTGGGCCTTCGGTTAATAGGTTAGTCCCAAAAATAATATAAAAGTGGAAAATAAAGCCCAATATAGTCCAAAACAGTAGATAATATAGCATGGAGCAATCAAAAATTATAGATACGTTGGAGACGTATCAGACATGTCCCGTGAGCTTGCGAAAAATGACGTCCCACGAAAGTATGTAACTTTTGGAGATAACTCCAAGGGTAAGGTACTTGGCCTTGGTAAGGTGGACATTTCCAATGATAGCTCTATCCAAAAAGTTATGCTTGTTGAATCTCTTGGTTACAATCTCCTTTCCGTATCTAGACTAGCCGACTTTGGTTTCAATGTTCTCTTTACCGAAGTAGATTGCCAAGTGTTTCGTAGAGATAGTCATAATATGGTCTGTAACGATATTCATAGAGGTGATCTATACATTGTAGATTTCACTAAGAGAGCCCAACATCGTACTATCTTAATTGCTAAATCTTCTAAAGTATGGTTATGGCATAGAAGGTTAAGTCATGTGGGCTTGCGGAATCTTGATAAGCTTATTAAAGGTGATCATATACTTGGTGTTAAAGATGTTATATTTGACAAGGATAGACTTTGCAGTGCTTGTCAAGCAGGAAAACAGGTTGGAGGGAGTCATCCCGTGAAGAATATCATGACCACGAGAAGACCGCTCGAACTACTTAATATGGATATTTTCGGTCCCAACGCCTACAAGAGTCTCAGTGGTAACTCGTTCGGTTTGGTCATTGTTGATGACTTTTCAAGATTTACGTGGGTGTTCTTTCTCGATGAAAAATCGCAGGTCCAAAAGATCTTCAAGAAATTCGCTAAGAAGGCCCAAAACCAATTTGATGTGAAGATCAAGAAGGTTAGAAGTGATAATGGAACGGAGTTCAAGAACCCCAATGTGGATACCTTTCTTGACGAAGAGGGGATTTCACATGAGTTCTCATCGATGTACATGCCTCAACAAAATGGAGTTGTTGAGAGGAAGAGCCGGACAGTTATCGAGATGGAGAGAACGATGCTCGATGAATACAAGACTCGAAGACACTTTTGGGTGGAAGCGGTTGAGACAGCTTGTCATGCTATGAATTGACTATATCTTCACAAGCTTCTCGGCAAAACGGCATACGAGCTACTCATCGGTAACAAACCCAAAGCTGGATAATTTCGAGTATTTGGCTCAAAATGCTACATTCTGGATAAGCATCGTCGCTCGAAATTTGCTCCTAAATCTCATGAAGATTTCCTACTTGGTTACGGTTCAAACTCTCACACTTACCGTGTCTACAACAATTTCACCTGAAAGGTTGACGAGACGGTAGATGTGAAGTTTTATGAATCTAACGGCTCGCAACTAGAGCAATTGCCAATTGATGTAGGAGACAAAGATCCATCAGAAGCAATCCAAGATTTGTCCATTGGCAAAATTTGCCCAACGAAGGTGAAGTAGAGTACTTCGTCCATTCAAGTGTAAGCCTCAACTTCACATCAAGGTGAACCACAAGTTGACTTAAAGGCATCCACAATTGGAACACGTCAAGACGGAGGAAATGAGGAAGTACAACAAGATGAAACAACTCGACCTCCTTCTCCACCTCCACAAGAGAACGACAACACCACCAACAATGAAGAAGAAGAAGAAGAAGAATATGATGATGATGTTCCACCCCAACCCAAGCAAAAGCTCTAACTAGTTCGAGCAAGAGTCTCAAGAGATCATCCCGTCGAACAAATCTTCGATGACCTTCAAACCAGGAGAATCACTCGCTCTAAAACTCGTTTGGCTAACTTTTGTGAATATTTCTCATTCATCTATAGTGTTGAACCTATGAAGGTAGAAGAAACCCTTGAGGATCCGGATTGGATAAATTTTATGCATGAAGAGCTACACAACTTCGAGAGGAATCAAGTATGGACATTGGTTGAAAATCCCAACGACGATCATAATGTCATTCGAACCAAATGGGTGTTTCGGAATAAGAAAGATGAAGATGGACAAGTTGTACACAACGAGGCCTGTCTCGTCGCTCAAGGCTACACTCAAGTCGAAGGTGTAGACTATGGTGAGACATATGCCCCCGTTGCTAGCCTTGAGTCCATTCGCATTTTACTTGCTTATCCTAATCACCATGATATCACTTTATATCAAATGGACATGGAAAGTGATTTTCTAAATGAAGAAATTGAGGAGGAAGTTTATGTTAAACAAACTCCTGGCTTTGTTAATCCCAAGAAACCTAATCATGTCTACAAACTTCATAAAGCTCTTTATGGTCTTAAACAAGCCCCTAGACCTTAGTTCAAATTCTTGACTAAGTTTCTTATTGAAAAAGGCTTTGAAATTGGGAAAATTGATTCTACACTTTTTACTAAAAGGGTTAATGGTGAATTATTTGTGTGCCAAATTTATGTGGTGATATCACATTTGGTTCTACTAACCCCCATTTTAGTGAAAAGTTTGGAAGGCTAATGTCGGAGAAGTTTGAGGAGTCTATGATGAGTGAACTCATATTTTTCCTTGGATTGCAAATCAAGCAAACTAAGGAAGGTACCTTTGTCTCACAAAAAAATTATACCAAGGATCTTTTCAAGAAGTTCAACATGCAAGAAAGCAAAGGTATGAAAACACCCATGCCTACTAGTGGACATATTGACTTGACTAAGGATTGGAATCTGATTGACCAAAAGGTTTACTGTTCTATGATTGGTTCATTGTTATATCTATGTGCCTCCCATCCCGATATTATGCTAAGTGTATGCATGTGTGCACGATATCAAGCGGCTCCTAAAGAGTGTCATCTTAAGGCCGTGAAAAGGATAGTGAGATACTTAATTTATACACCAAACTTTGGCATTCGGTATCCTAAGATGTCATCTTTTAATCTTGTTGACTACTCCGATTCGGACAATGCCGGAGACAAGGTTGATAGGAATTCCACTTCGGGTACTTGTCGATTTCTTGGTAGATCCCTTGTGTCTTAGTCCTCCAAGAAACAAAAGTTGGTGTCCTTATCCACCGCCAAAGCGGAATATATTACCGCCGGATCATGTTGTGCTCAGTTATTATGGATGACTCAAACTCTTAAAGATTATGGGATACATGTGAAACATGTTCCATTTCTTTGTGACAATGAAAGTTCTATTTATATTGTTCACAATCCCGTGCAACATTCTCGAACTAAGCATATTGAAGTTCAACATCATTTCATTTGAGATCATGTTGCTAAAGGAGACATCAATCTTGAGCATGTTCGTACCGATAAGCAATTGGCAGATATATTCACCAAACCGCTTGATGAAAAGATATTTTGCCATTTGAGAGGTGAATTGAATATCATTGATGCCTCAAACTTGGAATAGAGATTCCATTTGGATACATGCAAGGCATGAGCCTCTTTGCGACTAATCCTTGATATTTCTCTTATGGTAATGATCATTTGTCAAGGATCACACCTACGTGACCCAGATTCCTGATTTGCCCTTCTTGGAAATTGAAGTCAAAGTGGGGAGAGAGAGAACACATCAAAGCTTATCAAATCAAACATAGAGCACATCTAAGATCTTCTACAGATGCTTGTTAACAAGAGGAGAGAAGTCACATGTCTTTAATAGGGGAAGACATGTTAGCATGATTAAATCTAGTTTTGCTCTGTCTTAATTGACCTATCTTTGCTCTCATTTTATCATTGCTCTGATTCAACTGAAGTCTCTTTGCTCTGATTTTATCTCACCCTACCTTCTCCCATTATCCAATATGAAATTTAGGGGGAGAAAGAGTATTTGTCTAAGGGGAGAAAAATCTTTGGAACTTAGTGCACATCTTTAAATATTTAGGGACATGTCTATATCTAAATGAAGTACTCATTGTGTAGTACTTAGTCATTACATGCCATCCCAGTCTTGGTACTCTTGTGGATCTTGGAATCCATCTTGTTTGGAGTGTTCTTGTGTTATCTAACCCTGTTTTCTCAAGTCTACTCCTTCAAAAGTCATCTCAAGAACCACAAGGTAAGTATATGCATCACACTCATGTGCATGATGATCTCCTGTTGTTTCACATATTGTTTTCAAGAGGGAATCATAAACATGAAGGTACATCTATCAACCATATTGTTTGCTCTAATGCATATAGCCAAGATACATGTAACTCATTGCTTAATCTGTCATGATATGCATTCACATGCTCTTCCATGTTATCTTCACATGATTGCATACATGTAGGGGGAGCTTATGCATGTTACATGTTCCTCCAAAGATTTACTTACTACTCTTTGTATCATTTACTTAAAGCTTTGATGTATGTTGTCATCAATTACCAAAAAGGGGGGAGACTGAATGCACAAGTGCTCCCTGGGTGATTTTGTTAAATAATGTCAACATATCTCTTGTTGTACTAATAGTTTTACCTAGTGTATTTCCGACAAGTTCAACAATGGCGTGGAAAGGACAAGAGGATGTGGAACCCCATCAAAATGCTATGGACAAATATTAGCAAAACCTCAAGACTCTTCATCTTTATTTTAGTGATCCAAGATCACATTGAGTCCATAGGAAAGCCAATACTATTAAAAAGGGGATGAGGTGTTGCTTAATGGCTTGCTTGCTTGCTCAAATTCTTAGTGATATTGCTCTAAAACCCTCAGCCACTTTCTCCATCCAAATATGTCGAAACCCTAAAGTCCAACTCAGTCCCACCGATTCTTTCTACCCGGAGCCACCGAGTTCATATGACATAGCCATAGCCAGAAACCCTAGCAGTTTGGTCTCACTGATACGGGTCTCGGTCTCACCGTGATTGCCTTGCCAGTGCTTTGTGACTTGTTGCATTTATTTTGGTGTCACCGAGTTAGGCAATGGGTATCACTGACTTGGCTTGACAGATTCTCTGTTGCCTTATTGCTTCACTTCGGTCTCACTGAGTTGATTCAATCGGCGCCACTGAGATGATGTTTGCCCTAAGCCCTAGCACATCGGTCCCACCGACTTCTTCCAGTCGGTCCCACCGATATTCCTAACGTTCACATTTTTGAACAAATCGGTGCCACCAAGTTTAACCATTTGATCCCACCGGGATGAGTCAAATGTGCGTAACGGTTGGATTTTGTGTGGAGGCTATATATACCCCTCCAACCCCCTTCTACATTTGTGAGAGATCCATCAGAACGTGCCTACACTTCCACCATACATTTTCTGAGAGAGAACTACCTAATCATGTGTTCAAATCAAGACACTCCAATCCCACCACAAGAATCTTGATTTCTAGCCTTCCCCAAGTTGCTTTCCACTTAAATCATCTTTCCACCATATCCAAATCCGAGAGAGAGAGAGAGTTGAGTGTTGGGGAGACTATCATCTGAAGTACAAGAGCAAGGAGTTCATCATCAACACACCATCTATTACCTTTTGGAGAGTTGTTTCTCCTAGATTGGTTAGGTGTCGCTTGGGAGCCTCCGTCAAGATGCGGAGTTGAACTAAGAAGTTTGTTTGGGCAAGGAGATTGCCTACTTCGTGAAGATCTACCCTAGTGGGGCAAGTCCTTCGTGAGGATGGCCATGGTGGGATAGACAAGGTTGCTTCTTCATGGACCCTTCATGGGTAGATCCCTCCGTGGACTCACGTAGCCGTTACCCTTTGTGAGTTGAAGTCTCCATCAATGTGGACGTACGATAGCACCACCTATCGGAACCATGCCAAAAATATCCGTGTCTTCATTGCATTTGCAAAGTCCAAACCCATCCCTTTACTTTCTTGCGACATGCATGTTTTACTATTTTCGTTGCATATACTCTTGTCATGCTTGCTTAAAATGTATTGTGAATGCTTTAACTTGTGTTAAGCTCAACCTTAACTTGAAAATTTCGAAAACTGCCACTTTTTCTTGTTAAGGGTCTAATCACCCCCCTCTAGACCCCTCTTCTTGATCCTCTCTGGGAGGAGGACAAATAGGTCTGACCTCCCACTATGTTAGAGACGAGGTGGAGGGGCCAAGGAAGAGGTCATGGCTCGGTGAGAGGTCGCCGATATGAGTTGAGAAATCCATCTTGAACATTGTACAGATTCACATGCGGCGTCCCTACCTGGTATGCCAACTATCAATGTTTCGTAACGGCGGTGCTGTCGAGAGACAAATGATTTGTTCGGAGGGGTGGACGCGTTGGGTATCGACATGGAGAGGCGAATAAATGTGGAATTACCATGGTTCGGCCCCTTGGGAGGAGGGAAGACCCTACTCCAGCCTCTAGGGTTGGCGAGATCACCAAAGAGTGGTGTTACTTTGGGTACAAGCTCTTGGCCTGGCGATGAAGAGGTTTGTGATTGTGGTAGGGGGGGACTTAGCTCTAGGGTTCTATGTTTGCAATGTCGTCCATCCTAGTAAGGTCGATGATCGCCTTATATGTTTGGTCAAGCTAGGGTTACATGGCTTCTCTGTAGGTACAATCTACCTAGAGGGAGGTTCTTATATCTTGGTTTCCCAGCCCACGTTTCGTCATCTCGTTCTTTTCCGACTTAGCTCATGAGAGAAAAGCACACCCCTTGGACTGTGTTAGGCCTCCCCAAAGCAAATTGAGCCATTTTTCTATAGATGTGTGGCATACTGTTCCTCATGGTTAGTTTGATGTGTAATTTCCCGGTCACGCATTATCCTTATCAGAAGTGACATAGCTTAGTCCAAGGATGTTGCCTTACTTTATATGTTTTTTTGCATGTTTCTTATGCCAATGTAGCATCGCCGATGGTGCTGAAGCCACCCTTTGATAGAATTACCCATGATGAACATTATTAGGTTCATCTTCACACAAAAAACAACCACATAAAGTTCGCCTTCAACATGCCCCACAAACATCACTTGGCGATTATCTCTTTCATAGACGGTCACATCGTCATCCGAAAATAAAAATTGTAACCATCCATACATTATTGATTTATGGAAAAAAGGTTATAGCTTAGGGATTGTACAAGCATCACTTTGTCAAGAGTCAAATCCTTCATGTTAGCTATCTTTCCCAGTTCAAGTACCTTTTATTTTTCATCATGAAAGAGAATGCTTGGGTGAAAAATTAATATTGTGAATGAATGTAACAAACATGTCCTTTTCACAAATCATATGATTGGTGCATCCACGATCAATGACCCATTGATTTTCCTCCGGAAGCATTGTCCTACAAAGAATATCATGCCTTAGTTTTAGGTACCCATTTATTAATGGGTCCTCCAACGTTAGTAACAAGAAGTTCATGAGCATCAATGGCCCAATGCACATAATAAGACCAATCACTAACATATTGAGAAAATACATTTCCATCGTTTCTCAAAGCACAAATGATGGGTTCATGGTGCTGTCAAACTTGTGATGGGTCATATGACTCTTAGTAGCCACATTGACCCTAGCATTCCCTTTCTGAACATTTTCCTTGTACTCACTTGGCACAAATGTAGTCTTTGGATTTTGTTGACTTTGCATAGCTTGGCTCTTATTTGACTTTGGTGAGTACCCAAGCCCTTCCTTTTGGGAAGTCTCCTTTTGGTTTCCCAAATGCTCATCAACTATTTCCTTGCACCGAATGCAAGAAAATAAACCTTTCTCAAGTGGAGCCTTGATCTTAGCGTTCTCCTTTAATAATGATGCTATATCACAAATGGGGTTAGTGGTGCAAGCATCCACATGAATAATAATAGGATGGCTAGGAGGAGGGTAGTTAAATACTTCTTGTAAGTAGCTGCTTGAAGATCCTTATGAGAGGCATCATCTTTAATAAGCTCTCCATTGATGACATTGAATCATATTTTGAGGTGACCCAAATCAATCTAAAGCTAACAAACTTCAAGAACTTGGTTAGAAGATTTGTACTCCTTTAGCAATTTAAGCATAATACCATTCTTTTCTTTTTGGTGTCAAGTTCAAGCTCAAGAGACATGCAAGACATTTTCTCTAAATCCAGTGCAGTCCTGAGAGTATGTACTAACTCCTTCTCTTTAAAGAGGTCTTCTTGATAAACAATGGTGTCCTTAGCCTTACAGAATTATTCAATAAACATTGGCAAGTCACAATATCTTTCCCTTTTAGAGCCAACATAATTTGTAGGCCTCTTGACCTTCTTCATTCCGACCGTTCTCAGTAACACCATCCAATTTATCTTAAAGTTGAATATGTAGGGATGATGCAAGGGGAGAGGGATCTAGTGCCTTTACTTATCTTGCCACAAGACACCTATGTTGTGTCTCCTTCTCTTTGATGAGGTAATGCATAGTTGAAGAGAGTAGCGGGCTTTTCTGTGAAGACTCTTGCTAGACCGCCAACACCATCAAGTTTTTCTTTGGTTGAATAATAATTGTAATTGCACTCTTCTCCTATGAGTTCTCTAGCCTACACATCACTCTAGTATGGCTTCTTGGGCTTGGTAGGCTCTTCATGCGTTATTGGCCTCCTTAGCTTGGGAAAACCTTGAAAAAAACATCTTATATCACCACAATTTTAGCAAGTTTTCAAAGTGGAGGGGAATGCGTTGGTGAACCTTTTTCTTGCGCTTTCTCAAGTTTGAAAGCTCTTATCCATGAGGGCCAAGTTCTCCAAACTATTGTATAATTGCTTGAAATACTCTTTGTCATCTTCATCATCGGCAAGATCTTCTCTTGGCTTAATGGTTGGCTCATGGGTGGTCTTGAGGGCCAAGGAAGCCTTGGTCTTGATTGATTGAGCCATTTGCATATCTTCGGCCACATTGAAAAAGTTTTCATGGGAGACAAACAATGAGTGTAAGTCATATAGTGATAGATTTATATAGTCGGGCCTTTGTTGGATATAGAACACCATGTCAGAGTGATTTGCATGATGAAACTTACAAATTTCTCATTGATGAAATCTTTTGGGGCCAATGTGATGTCAGATTCCTTCAAAACAAGTGCTAGATCATTGACTCTTGTAAATTTGTTGGTTTCTACCTTTCTCATTTAAAAAAAATCCTCTTGCTCTTCAAGATGACGAGGTTTGAAATCTCAAGACTTGAGGTGCCTTCATGAAATCTCTCTAGGGCCTCCCAAGCTCCCACGGTAGTGTCATGGAGTGAATGCAATTGACAACAACACGATCAACACTCTTGATAGTCATAGCAAAAACAAGAAAGTTAATTAGGTTTGCCTTTGTTTTGGGGGACAGGGGTTAGATGCATCAGACACACTATGTACTAATATGTTTATCTGAATAATTTGGGCTTGTAGACCCAGAAAGTTTTGAGTCTACTATTCTAGTAGCTTCCACGCTTAACATCGAATTTGTTTGTAAATAGGCCCTATGGGATGTACTGCCAGTCACTCTCACTTCAATAAACTCAATGGGATGGCTAGAGCTTCAAGATCCAATTGAGTAGATGTAGTCTCGGATTCACCAAGTTGCATTATTAAGAGGGGGCATCAAGCCTGTAAATGAGCCCTATGGGATTACTACCATTCACTCCCACTTCAATAAACTCAATGGGAGGGCTAGAGCTTCAAGCTCCGATTTAGTAGCTCTACTCTCGAATTCACGAAAGCATTCAGACCAGTGTCGAGAAATAGAACTTTGGAGTTGACCTGGCGAAGTCCCATATGATCCAAGTTGAGGATTGATTATGTTGCTTCTCCCAATATAGTACAAGGTCGCGCCCCATCTAGGCGAGTGAACCCATTGAAAAACATAAAGATTCATTTTGTTGAGTGTATAGTGAAATTAGCTATAAAGTCATCGTACACATCCATACCTACACAACTTTGTGTCATAATAAGGGTTCAAAGTTTCCTATAATGTCTAGTTTTCTTTGGCGGCAAAAATATGCTCTTTCAGACATCAATACACACGTGTATATTAAATGAAATAACAAGAGGTAACTAACCAAAGTAAGTGCTTCCAAGTTCACATTGACAAAGATTCTACCCGTCTTTTCTTAATCTTTCTTCCACGGAGCATTGGCTCCCACTCCAACAGCGAGGTGGTTGAGCTATCTGCTTGTACAAATCAACCACTATTCGGTCAAAGTCGGCGACCATTGTTTCTATTTCTGGATTCCAACCATTGAAGAAGCAGACAAGTTCTCGATCTCTGGCTGAATACACCAAAAATATATGTTTTGGTCCCTCAACTATTGGCTGATGGTTGATTTGGCCCCTTGAAATTCCGTACCCTGCATATTGAACCATGAACTTTGAAATTAAATAAATTTGGAACATATCCTAAATCGAGGGGGGTATGACTATTGACATGTGGTGGTTCAAAAAATTACACAATGGAAATTATAAAAGTTGAGGGGAAACATATTTCTCATTTTTTCTTTCTAAAAGATAGAAAATCCTTTTAATTTAGAGATATTTAGTAATAATATGGGAAACATTGATAATTCGAAAATAGACAAGAGAATGATAAAGCGGAAACTCATCAGGAAAAACTTGACCGTTCCTTTCCATATAAATAGGAAAACATGAATACGTCCTTTTTTTGTTATCCCTAGGTTATTGATTGATTTCATATTTGATCCCATGGAATACAATAACATTAACCTTGCACTCTAAACTGTTAAACTAGTTAAATTTAATTTAGCCCCTCACCTCAGTCAAAGCGGTATGATCTATGGCATGGTGGTCATCAGAAAAGAATTTACACAAGGGGAAATCCAAAATTAGGGGAACACTATTAATATATAAAAACGAAATAAAATATAATAAAAAATATTGGGATAATATGAAGAACTGAGGACTATATAAATGTAAAATCAATTGATAAAAAGAGGAACTCATAATATAAAGCATTAACCATTGCTTTACATAAGAATATGCAAACATGAAAAAGACTTTTTAGTACCTTGATTTTTTGTTGATTGTACATTATATCTCTTGAACCACAATACCATAATCTAGAACATCAAACTTTGAATTGGGGAAATTTGGTCCATGATGTCAGTTGAAATGGTATGACCTCACATGGTAGTCGTTGGAAAACATTTCAACATTTTTTTTGATACTGATGGAATACATCTTTCATAAGAAATTATAGTTTCTCCTAAAGATAGGAAGAAATAGATGTAATCTTGCTGAATAATACAAGAACCAAGGATT